>NC_041386.1:419513671-419521078 GCF_002162155.2 Triticum dicoccoides | reverse complement strand
TTTTCATCAAGATAAGCATATTTCAAAGTGTCTAGCAAATGTTTTAATTCAAACACCGGATCACCTTTAGGTGGAGGAGGACCTCCTAGAGTTTCAATATGCAAATTGTGTTTAAGCAGAGGACGTTGTTCCAAGAAAATCTTATCTATTTTATTTTTTCCATGCATATGTAAATCATTTTCATGGTCTAGCAAATATTGTTCTAGTGGATCAGTAGGAGGCACAACAATAGAAGCAAGACCAATTATTTCATCCTCACTAGGCAATTCTTTTTCATGAAGCTTTCTACTAAACTTGGACAAATTAAACTCATGAGACTCATCACCAAAACTAACACCGACAGTTTGTTTCTTACAATCTATTTTAGCATTAACGGTGTTCAAGAAAGGTCTACCAAAGATAATGGGACAAAAGTCATCGTGTGGGGAACCAAGAACAAGAAAATCAGTAGGGTCTTCTATTTTCCCACACAAGACTTAAACATCTCTAACAATCCCAATTGGTGATATAGTGTCTCTAGTAGCAAGTTTAATAGTAACATCTATGTCTTCTATCCCTGCGGGTGCTATGTCATTCATAATTTCTTGATATAAGGAATAAGGAATAGCACTCATACTAGCACCTATGTCACATAAACCATGATAACAGTGATCTCCTATTTTAACTGAGACAACAGACATACCAGGCACAAGTCTATGTTTAACTTTTTTCTCAGGTTTGGCAATTCTAGCAGCTTCTTCATAGAAGTAAATAGCATGCCCATCTACTTTTTCTTCCAAGATATCTTTAACCATAGAAATACTAGGTTCCACTTTAATTTGTTCATCAGGTTTAGGTGTTCTAATATAGCTTTTGTTAACCATAGTTGAAACTTTAGCGTGTTCCTTTATCCTAACAGGGAAAGGTGGTTTCTCAATATAAGCAGAAGGAACAACTGAATCAACATTATAAAGTATAGTTTCTTCTTTAATCGGTACTGGTTCTTTGATTTCTTCTTTAATAGGTGGGTGATATTTAAACCACTTCTCTTTAGGGAGATCAACATGAGTAGCAAATGATTCACAAACGGAGGCTACTATCTCAGAGTCAAGTCCATATTTAGTGCTAAACTTTTGGAAATTATCGGTATCCATAAAAGATTTAACACAATCATACTTAAGCTTAATACCTGACTCTTTACCTTCATCGAGTTCCCAATCTTCAGAGTTGCATTTAATTCTTTCCAAAATATCCCACCGGACTTCAATGGTCTTCTTCATAAAAGAACCAGCACAAGAAGTATCGAGCATGGTTTGATCATTATGAGAAAGACGAGCATAAAAGTTCTAGATAATTTTTTCTCTTGAGAGCTCATGATTGGGGCATGAATGTAACATTGACTTAAGCCTCCTCCAAGCTATATATATATATATATATATATATATATATATATATATATATATAATTTTGATCCCGATGAACTATGCATAGGATAATTTTTTGATGGAACTCCGATTTCAAACGATTCCAATTCCAAGATCCAATATCATCGCATAGCCTATGCCATGCCAATGCTTTTCCCTTCAAAGATAAAGGGAAAACCTTTTTCATAACTTCATCTCCGTGTAAACCTACAAGCTTGAACGATCCACAAATTTTTTCTACATATATCAAGTGCATATCAGGATGTTCGGTTCCATCTCCTGCATAAGGATTAGCTAGCAGTTGTTCTATCATACCCGAAAGAATTTCATATTCAATATTTTTCAGTAGGTGCAGTAGGTTGAGTGGTAGCTAATTGTGGTTTCGATTGAGGTGAAGATATCCCGAACAAACCCCCCCAAATGATTGTTTTCCATAGTTACAAGTGACAATAAATTTCAGCACACTATATAAATGTTTCCTTACCAAAGGAGCTTCACTCACCGGCAACAGCACCAGAAAATATCCTTGATGACCCAGAAGTATAGGGGATCAATTGTAGCTCTTTTCGATAAGTAAGAGTGTCGAACCCAACGAGGAGCAGAAGGAAATGACAAGTGGTTTTCAGCAAGGTAATGTCTGCAAGTGCTGAAATTGTAAGTAAGAGAGTAGTTTGATAGCAAGATAGTTTGTAACAAGCAAGTAACGATAGTAGCAATAAAAGAGCAGCAAGGTAGCCCAATTCTTTTGAGGAAAAGGACAGGCCAAAATGGTTTCTTCTCATAAGCAAAGCGTTCTTGAGGGTACACGAGATTTTCATCTAGTCACTTTCATCATGTTGGTTTAATTCGTGTTCGGTATTTTGATAATTTGATATGTGGATGGACCGGTGCTTAGGGTATGTTCTTACTTGAACAAACCTCCTACTTATGATTGACCTCCCACAAGCATCCGCAACTACGAGAAAAGTATTAAGAATAAATTATAACCATGTCATTAAACTTTTGGATCCAATCGGTCCCTTATGGAATAGTGCATAAACTGGGGTTTAAGATTCTGTCACTCTCGCAACCCATCATCTAATGGCTACTCCACAATGCATTCCCTTAGGCCCAAATATGGTGAAGTGTCATGTAGTCGACGTTCACATGACACCACTAAAGGAATCACAACATACATACTATCGAAATATAGAACACATATGAAGTTCACATGATTACTTGCAACATGATTTCTCCCGTGACCTCAAGAACAAAAGTAACTACTCACAAATGATAATCATGCTCAAGATCAGAGGGGTAATAAATAGCATATTGGATCTGAACATATAATCTTCCACCAAATAAACCATATAGTAATCAACTCGAGGAGACCTGTAAATGAGTTCCGTGGGGATAACTACTTCTGCCCCATAGACTAGTGAGAAGGGAGTCTGCCCAATGGCTCGATTTGGTATCATTCTGAGGGACCAAAGAACCACTGACAGCTCGTCGATCCATCGCCTCCCGCACTTCTGTAGCTTATCAAATGTTCTTGTCTTGAGTCCTCGCAACACATCAGTGTTTGCCCTCTCAGCTTGTCCACTGCTTCTGGGATGTGCAACAAAGGCAAATGATATCTTGCTCTAAGGGCATGAACATATTGCATAAAGGCGCGTCTCATGAACTGGGTGCCGTTGTCCGTGATGGTCCGGGCTGGGACCCCAAAGTGGCACACCAATCCTTTCAAGAACTTGATAGCTAACTGAGCAGTCACATTTTTCACGAGATCTACTTCCGACCACTTTGTAAACTTGTCGATGGCAACGAACAAGAATTCAAAGCCCCCGGCATCTCGGGGGAAAGGGCTGAGGATATCGAGCCCCTAGAGCGAAAACAGCCATGACAAAGGGATTGTCTAAAGAGCTTGGGCATGCAGATGGATGTTCTTGGAATGGAACTAGGAGGCTTCACATTTGGTGACTAGCTCGACCGCATCTTGGAGGGCTGTGGGCCAATAGAATCCTTGTCGGAATGCTTTCCCAACTAACGCCCTTGATCCAATGTGGGAGCCGTACGTGCCTTTGTGTATTTCTGCCAGCAGTTCCTTTCCTTCTTCCCAGCAAATGCATTTGAATTTCACACCGTTGGACTGTCTTCTGTATAGTGTGTCATCAACAAACTGATACATATTGGCCCTCTGGGCTACTCTTTCAGCTTCTTCTTGCTCTTTAGGAAGTTCTCCAGTTTGGAGGAAGTGGACTATGTGCCTTGCCCAAGTTGGAGCCTGGGGCTCTGCAACAAGGACTAACGACACCTCCCCGCTCGCAGGGGCGTGTTCCTCAACCGCGGGGACCAGTGGCTCGGCTGGAGTGAGGGAGTCCTGGTTTAGGGGGTCCTCGGGCATCTGGGCTATGTAACATGGGCCAGACTAATGGGTTTCTAAGATACAAGCTAGAAGGCTTTCCCCCGTGTCCGGATGGGACTCTCCTTGGCGTGGAAGGCAAGCTTGGCATACGGATATGAAGATTCCTTTCTCTGTAAACCGACTCTGTACAACCCTAGACCCTCCGGTGTCTATATAAACCGTAGGGTTTAGTCCGTAGAGGCAGTCATAATCATACAGGCTAGACATCTAGGGTTTAGCCATTACGATCTCATGGTAGATCAACTCTTGTAACCCCTATACTCATCAAAGTCAATCAAGCAGGATGTAGGGTTTTACCTCCATCAAGAGGGCCCCAACCTGGGTAAACATTGTGTCCCCTGCCTCCTGTTACCCTCGATCCTTAGATGCACAGTTCGGGACCCCCTACCCCAGATCTGCCAATTTTGACACCGACAAGGGGGGTGCAGCCTGATAAGTGATGGGGAGTTGTTTCCGGCAGGATCCCTGCCAGGAGCCTCAGAAGGCTCTACTGGGAGAGGCTTACTAGAGTCCAATTTCCTCCTCTTTCGGGCCATTGTTGCTAGGGATATAGAGGGTTGAGTAAGATGGAGAACAAAAGTTCCTGGTTCCACAGGAAGTTTTTGCATAGCACACTTTGACAAATGATTAGCAATGCTGTTTTCCACGCGGGGTACGTTCTCTGTTTGCAATCTGTCAAAGTGCTCCTCCAATCTTCTCACTTCCTCAACGTATGCCTCCATCAATGGACTTCGGTAATTCTTCTTTACTTGTCTCACCATGAGTTGTGAATCTTCTCGAATTATCAGCTTCTTGATCACCAATTCTGTGGCAATCCTGAGCCAAGCAAGGACCCTTCATACTCTGTTGTATTGTTGGTCGCCTCTTCCCGAGGAAAATGCATTTGGACGACGTACTTCAGGTGCTCTCCAGTGGGAGCAACAAAAACCATGCATGCCCCTGCACCTTGTAGGGAGAAGGCACCATCAAAAAACATAATCCATTCTTGGGATGCTTCCTTGCCAGGAATAACTGTTTCCAGCACCTTCTCATTAGGGGTTGGTGTCCATTCTGCAATAAACTCTGCCAATGCCCTACTCTGGATTGTTGATGTGCTCTCAAACTTCAGGCCAAAGCTGGATAACTCCAATGCCCACTCCACTATTCTTCTAGTAGCCTCAGGGTTTCGGAGTGTCCTTTGCAAAGGAAAGCAAATGACAACCGTGATCTCATGGGCTTGGAAGTAGTGGCGAAGTTTCCTCGAGGCCATGATGAGGCAAAAAATCAACTTTTGCACGCCAGAGTACCTGGATCTAGCCCCCTGCAAGTGGGAGCTGACGAAGTACACTGGCGTTGCACCATTTTCTTCTTTGCCGCGTCCTTGGGCTTGTCTCCGCTGTCGTGCTCTTCTTTGTCCTGATCCATATCTGGCCTTGCTGGGTTGTTCTCACTCTCTGTCTCTTCTACTTCCTACTGCACTATAAGGGCTGCGCTAACCACTTGATTAGTTGCTGCCAAGTATAGCAGCAATGACTCTTGTGGTTTGGGCGCAACCAAAGTAGGCATGGAGGACAAGTAGGTCTTCAAATCTTGCAAGGCTGTATCTGCTTCCGGGGTCCATGCTACTTCTTGAGCTTGTGTTGGTTTTTCCCTTGAAGAGGAAAGGGTGATGCAGCAAAGTAAAGTAAGTATTTCCCTCAGTTTTGAGAACCAAGGTATCAATCCAGTAGGAAACAATGCACAAGTCACCGAACACCTGCACAAAAAAACACCAACTTGCACCCAACGCGATAAAGGGGTTGTCAATCCCTTCACGGTTATTTGTAAAGAGAGATATGATAGAGATGGATAACGGTAAAAGTAATGTTTTTTGTATTTTTGGTTTATGGAACGAAAAGTAAAAGATTGCAAAGGAAGTAAATAGGAAACTAAGATTGTAGATCAGAAACTTATATGATGGAAAATAGACCCGGGGGCCATAGGTTTCACTATATGCTTCTCTCAAGATAGAAAATATTACGGTGGGTGAATAAATTACTACCGAGCAATTGATAGAAAAGTGCAAAGTTATGACGATATCTAAGGCAATGATCATGAATGTAGGCATCACGTCCGTATCAAGTAGACCGACTCCTGCCTGCATCTACTACTATTAGTCCACACATCGACCCACTTCTTCTTACATCTAGAGTATTAAGTTCGAGTAACGCATTAAGTAAGATGACATGATGTAGCAGGATAAACTCAAGGAATATGATGAAAACCCCATCTTGTTATCCTTGATGGCAACAATACAATACGTGTCCATTCTCCTTATGTCACTGGGATCAAGCACCGCAAGATTGAACCCAAAGCTAAGCACTTCTCCATTGCAAGAAAAACCAATCTAGTTGGACAAACCAAATCGATAGTTCAAAGAGACTTGTAAAGATAGAAAATCATGCATATAAGAGTTCAGAGGAGATTCAAATATTATTCATATATAAGCTAATCATAAATCCACAATTCATCGGATCTCAGCAAACAAACCGCAAAAAGAGTATTACATCAAATAGATCTCCAAGAACATCGAGGAGAACATGGTATTGAGAATCAAAGAGAGAGAAGAGGCCATCTAGCTAATAGCTATGGACCCATAGGTCTGAGGTAAACAACTCACGCTTCATCGGAGTGGCAATGGTGTTTATGTAGAAGCCCTTTGTGATTGAATCCCCCTCCAGCAGGACACCGGAAAAGGCCCCTAGATGGGATCTCACGGGTACAGAAGGTTGTGGAGGTGGAAAAGTATTTTTGTGGCTCTCCTTGTTGGTTTTGGGATATTTGAGAATATATAGGAGGAAGAAATAGGTCGGTGGAGTCACAAGGGGCCCACAAGGGTGGGGGCGTGCCCTACCCCCCTGGGCGCACCATCTGTCCTTGTGGCCGCCTCGTGGCTTCCCTGACATGTACTCCAAGTCCTCTAGATGTCTTTTGGTCCAAGAAAAATCATCACGAATGTTTCATTCCGTTTGGACTCCGTATGATATTCCTTTTCTACAAAACTCTAAAACAAGGAAAAAACAGGGTGTGCCACTAGGCTCTAGGTTAAAAGGTTAGTCCCAAAAATAATATAAAATAGCATAATAATGCATATAAAACATTCAAAACAGATAATATAATAGCATGGAACAATCAAAAATTATAGATATGTTGGAGACATATCAAGCGTCCCCAAGCTTAATTCCCGCTTGTCCTCGAGTAGGTAAATGATAAAAACAGAATTTTTGATGTGGAATGCTGCCTATCATATTTATCCATGTAATTTTCTTTATTGTGGCATGAATGTTCAGATCTGTATGATTCAAAACAAAAGTTTAATATTGAGATAACACAATAATACTTCAAGCATACTAACAAGTCAATTATGTCTTCTCAAAATAACATGGCGAAAGAAAGTTTATCCCTACAAAATCATATAGTCTGGCTATACTCCATCTTCATCACACAAAATATTCAAATCATGCACAACCCTGATGACAAGCCAAGCAATTGTTTCATACTTTTGATGTTCTCAAACTTTTTCAACTTTCATGCAATAAATGAACGTGAGCCATGGACATAGCACTGTAGGTGGAATAGATG
>NC_041386.1:419495454-419513316 GCF_002162155.2 Triticum dicoccoides | reverse complement strand
TTACAAAGAAACAAAAGCCCACTACAGGGCGTAGAACTGTATTGGAGGGATGGCTGAATGGGCCATGCAAAATTCACAGTACATCGGATACCATGCCAACACATAGCCTTAGAGCATGTTGGATGCTCCGGCAAGTGGCCAAGAGTGGCGAGGATATCCTCATCAACAATACAACAGAGCACCATCCCGTGGAAAAAAAACAATACATTATTGACAGTCTTCGAGACCTTCGCCTCAAATAATAGTCGCAAGCGAACACTCCGCAGCCTTGTTGAAGTCTGCCACGTTGCAGCAATAAATCCATGGAACGACATGACCATAACCTTCAATGCCAGTGACGAACCTCAATTCCGAACAGCCCGAGCACCAGCCGCTTTGGTCCTCAGTCCAATTGTGGACGGCTTCCGGCTTACTAAAGTGCTCATGGACGGTGGCAGCGGAT
Source organism: Triticum dicoccoides (assembly GCF_002162155.2). NCBI lineage: Eukaryota > Viridiplantae > Streptophyta > Magnoliopsida > Poales > Poaceae > Triticum > Triticum dicoccoides. The sequence goes on along the minus strand of NC_041386.1, from coordinate 419,512,874 downwards.
TAAACCTCATCTACGAGGAAACTCTTAGCAAAATGGAAATAGACAAGAGCCGCATTAAGCAAAGCAGCACGACATTTAGAGGAATCATCCTTAGTCGGGAGGCATGATGTGCGGGAAAAATCACACTAGATGTGGTATTTGGCACGCCAGAGAATTATAGGTCCGAAGAAATAACATTCCAAGTGGCCCTGTTCAGTAGCGGATACCACACCCTTTTAGGGCAGGAGGCATTCATGATCTTCCAAGCTATACCCCATTACGGGTACATGAAGCTCAAAATGCCCGGGCCCAATGGAATCATCACTCTGGCTAGTGATCCGGACATAGCACTCCGCGCCGAAAATAAAACTGCCGCACTAGCCCTCGTGGCGTTATCTGAAGCCCTTGTGGCCGAAGAACTAACTGCGCTGCGCTCCATGGTGGACAGGGACGACGTGATACTCAACAAAAGACCCAAGTCCACCTCTTTTAAACCAGTGGACGAAATAGTCAAATTCCAGGTCCACCCAACGGACCCTACAAAAACAACATCCATCGCGGCACAGCTGAACCCCACAACAGACGCCGCACTGCGGGAGTTCTTGCGTGAGAATTGGGACATCTTCGCCTGGCATCCTTCAGACATGCCAGGAATCCCACACGGACTGGCCGAGCATAGCCATAACATTCTAAAGGGGTTCAAGCCGGTCAAGCAGACTCTTCGGCGTTTCTCTGAGCCTAAGCGACAAGCCATGGGAGAAGAGCTAGCGAAGTTACTCGAGGCCGGATTCATTAGAGAAATAAAACATCCGGACTGGCTAGCAAACCTGGTGATGGTAGCAAAGAAGGACAAATCCTAGCGCCTATGTGTCGATTTCAAGGACCTTAACAAGGCTTGCCCCAAGGATCCCTTTCGCCTCCCCCACATCGATCAAATTATCGATGCTACCGCAGGACACGACTCATTGTGCTTCCTCAACGCATACTCCGGATACCATCAAATTAAGATGGCGGAGCCCGGTCAAGCCGCAATGGCATTCATCACTCCATACGACCCCTTCTGTTTTAACACCATGCCTTTCGGGCTCAAAAACGCCGGTGCAGCCTATCAACGCATGATTTAGACATGCCTGGAAACACAAATCGGCAAAATAGTGGAGGCATACGTAGACGATGTGGTCATTAAAACAAGACACGTCTAATCTTTAATATACGACTTGAGTCTCATGTTCGACAATCTCCGAACATATGACATCAAGCTCAATCCGGAAAAATGCGTTTTCGGCATGCCCGCCAGAAAGCTCTTGGGCTTCATCGTCTCCACTAGAGGAATTGAAGAAAATCCAGCTAAAATCTGAGCTTTGTCATAGTTGGCTATCCGAACAGACCTCAAGCAAATCCAGAAGTTAACTGGATGCGTGGCTGCCTTATGCCGTTTTATCTCCCGATTAGGAGAAAAGGCACTACCTCTTTATCGCCTCTTCGATGCACCAAACACTTCGAGTCGACGGATGCGGCCACGACCGGATTGGAAGAAATAAAAGCCGTATTGGCCACCAACCCAATCTTGGCTGCGCCAAATGTCGATGAACCAATGTTGTTGTATATAGCGGCAACACATCAAGTTGTAAGCGCAGTGCTCATCGTCGAACGAGAGACGGACGGACATAAGTTCCCGCTTCAAAAGTCGGTATACTACGTATCCACCGTCCTCACTCCATGCAAATCACGGTACCCACATTATGAAAAGATAGCATGTGCGGTCTTCACGGCATCCCGGAAACTACGACACTACTTTCAAGAGTGTTCAATTATGGTGGCCTCCGAAGTACCACTCAACGACATAATAAATAACCGCGATGCCATGGGCCGGATTGCTAAATGGGCTATCAAGATCCTCCCGTTCGACATAACATATAAACCACGGCGAGCCATCAAGTCGCAAGAACTGGCTGATTTCATCGCCGAATGGATGTAAGCCGAACTCCTTAAAGAGTACGACGCGTACTCCAATTGGATCATGCACTTTGACGGCTCTAAGATGCTGGCTGGTCTGGGGGCAGGCGTCGTCCTGACATCCCCCACAGGAGATACACTCCAATACGTACTCCAAATATTATACACAGACTCCAACAATGCAGCAGAATATGAGGCCATGTTGCATGATCTCCGGATGGCAGTCTCCATGGGCATTCAATGCCTAGAGGTGCGGGTGGATTTGAACCTTGCAATATCTCAAATAAATGGGGACTTTGACGCCAAGGACCCAAAAATGGCGGCTTACCGCAATGTCGGCCTCAAAATGTCAGCTCGGTTCGAGGGCCTCGAATTCCACCATGTGGTCCGAGAAAACAATCAAGCGGAAGATATCCTGGCCTGCATCGGTGCTAAGCGCGACCCTGTCCCACCTAATATCTTCTTGGAAAGGTTGTTTAAGCCATCCGTGGTGTGGGAAGGGGAGACCGGCAAAAACAGACCAGATCCGGCCACAACACCAGACCCCGAACACTCTGACGTAATCGAAGGCTCTGTCACCGAAATAACACCTTCAACACACGTGATTATGGTTGTCATCGCCCCGTGGACTGAACCCTTCTTGGTTTACCTAACTAGGCAAGAACTCCCTGATGACCCAAACGAGGCACATTGCATTGTGCGGCGGTCTAAAGCCTACAAGGTCCATGAGGGAGAGCTTTATAATAAAAGCGCTACCAGAGTACCTCAAAGGTGCATCTCCGAAGAGGAAGGACGGAAACTTTCGGCAGAAATTCATGCTGGACTTGGTGGCCACCACCCCGTAGCTCGGGCCCTTGTAAGCAAGGCCTTCCGTACAGGTTTTTACTGGCCGACGGCCTGAGCAGATGCACAGGACCTTGTTTAATGTTGCGTCGGTTGCCAGCTTTTTGCAAACCAAAGCCATATGCCACCTACCGCTCTTGAAACAATCCTCAGTACTTGGCCCTTTGCGGTCTGGGGGCTTGATATGGTTGGACCCCTTAAAGGGGGAAGCCATAAGAAAAAATACCTATTGGTCATGGTGGATAAATTCACCAAATGGATAGAAGCCAAACCAGTTAAAATGGCTGAGTCCGGACCAGTGATAGACTTCATATCCGAGGTTGGACACCGTTACGCAGTCCCCCACAGCATCATCACCGATAACGGCTCGAACTTTACAGCCGACGATGTAAAAACTTGGTGCAGCAACATGGGCATTAAGCTCGATTATGCCTCTATCTATCACCTGCAAACTAACGGTCAAGTCGAGTGAGCAAATGGTCTTATCATGAGTGGCATTAAACCCAGATTAGTGTGATCCTTGAAGGAATCAGATATGCACTGGGTGGAGGAGCTTGACTCCGTACTATGGGGGCTGTGGACCACGCCGAATCGCACTACCAGATACACACCGTTCTTTATGGTGTATGGTGCAGAGGAGGTACTGCCTTGCGACATCATTCATAACTCACCTCGAGTGCACATATACAAAGAGAAAGAAGTCGAGCTTGATCGGCAGGACAGTTTGGACGCCCTGGAGGAGGAGCGTGACATGGCAAAAGCCCGCTCCGCATTCTATCAGCAACAGGCTCGGCGGTATCAAAGCAGAGAAGTACGGGCCAAAACTTACAACATTGGTGAACTCATTCTACGCCTACTGGAGAAGAAAAAGAACAAGCTCAAGCCCAAATGGGAAGGTCCCTTTGTTATTAACAAAGTTCTGACCGGTGGAGTGTACCGTCTGTGGGATGCATCTGACAATCGACTCAAGCCAAACCCATGGAACGCAGCCAGACTCCAAAGGTTCTACGCCTAGTGCCGAACTCTGTGTTCGTATCCTTACCTCCGTCAATTTTTTATATATCCATTATCTATCTTTTCTTTCTTTCTTTCTTCCCTTTTTCTTCACGGCCTTAAAAGGTTAAAATGTGTCTTGACTACACAATCTTGACATGCTAGGCGTGCTCATTATACCTGGGGGCTTCTTATACAGAAGCTTAATATAACTATGTTCCGGGCTTTATGCCCCCCGCACATGTGTTACTTTTCCGCATGTACCTTTTCTTCGCCATTATATGCATCGATATGACTTAAGTTTTGGCCAAGCTGGGTTGCCTGGCTCTTGTGTTTATGGCCTACGTTCCCGTTAATTCGGCTAGGGCATAAGGGGAGTACCTCTGCGATTGTTGCTGCCGGGTCAGCCAGATGTGTACCTCAGACTGGGTGAAGCCGAAAGCTAGCGTTCTTAAGGGAATATTCGGTCGATGAACAAAAGATGACTTTTATTTATTGTAATACATGCCCCCAAATGTTTATATCATGTGTCTCTTTTCGCAGTTCGGACATGCACATTAATGAATGCGTACTCAGGGAAAGGAACCCTTAACGGAACTATTCTCCTTGGAAGATGTTTCTTACTATCCATGTAATATAACATAGCTAGTTGGGTACTTATATTTTCAAGCACTTATGACCCCTATGCCTGGTTTCCACCCGTACCCCGGTTTTTACATAACTGAGCAGGTATTCGGATACACTCCGGACTGTTGGGTCCGGAGTTCGAAGCGAAAAGGTCCGCCATGACAAATGATTTACAATCCGGGTAGGAACAATATATGTCACTTGAAGTACACAGTCACTTAGACTGACTAAATTCTTCTTCTATACCATCAAACAGGCTGTCTAGCATACAATCCTGTTGGGAATACTTTGCGGCTAATTTCACCTGGTCATACACCAAACTAACGGGGATCTCTTTCCCATCAGACCCCACAGGTCCGACCTCGGCCATGTGGTTCGGGTCAGCCTTGGTATATCGCGTCTTCACCATGGCCCAGGCTTCCCTTGCACCTTGTCGGCAGACTGATATCTTCCATAATGGACGCACCGCCGCGCTCCCTTGAGCATCTCTACAAGCTCCCCCATGCCTCCTGGCAGGGAGGCGGATGGCCACAAGGCTTGGGAAATGCCCTGCATCACCGGCTGAACTTGTTCGTGCAGTTGTGAGAGATCTGGCAGAAGATCACCCGCAGACCCGGGCATCTCCTCTGCGGGACGACCCGTCAGCATACCTACAGATATAACTCTGTTAGCCGGTTTCTTCGCCAAACTCTATAAAAGTTCATTCAAGCACTTACTAAAAATGCCGCGTCGAAGCGTCTTATTCTCCTTTACAGAGTAAGCAAGCTAGGCCCGAACATCTTTCAGTTCAACACCCAGCTGGGTATTGGCATCTTGGAGATTGTTTTTCTCCCTCCTAACCTGCATAAGCACGCGCTCGCCAGCCTTTAGCTGTCATTGAGCATGTTGCTCATCCCCTTGCACGACCTCCGGATTCACTCTGGGATCATCTGCAGAATCTATTGTTAGATTTGCATGCATGTCGAATACTAACTGGTACATGTCATTCTTTTAGATAGAAACAAGTGTTACCAGATGGGGCCTTCTCGGACTCCTTCATTGCGGCAACTATGGCCCATAGCTGGGCTTTGCACTCCTACAGCTCTTGAGACAACTGGGTATTTTTCTCTGTAAGAACCTACGCAAACAATGATCCTTAAATCAGTTGTGCCAACTGTTTCAAGTCTCAGGGGCTACTGATATACGTAATTATTAGATTTTCTTACCTGTATATCCTTTACATACTGGTCTGTGGCTTGGGCAAGACCATTTTGAGCAGCTCGGATGTACACATCTTCTGAGTTGAAGGCATTGAACGCCTCTTGAGAGAAACAAGCGTCGCAGAGTACGGCCCGGCGACGCCTGTGATTCATGGCACTCTCCACTTCGGAATTCGTAGCGGACAGCCTATTCGCATCCTCTATAGGAGGAACATCCGGTGTTGGCCCCACGTTAGCATCTGCATCTAAGTCCAGCTCTAGAGCCCGGCTGGTGGAGGCTTGGCCAGCAGGCTCTCCGGATATGGTCCGGCGAGCGTTTTTCCTGCCAGGAACCATGGATGTTATTATATTTTAAAAGACAACAACCACAGAGCAGGGTTCTTTTTCATACCTCTGCAACGGCATCTCAGTCCTGACCGCCTTCCTTTTAAGCCTACCCGGCTTCGGTGTCCCTTGTTGGTGAGTCACTGCGGGTTCGGCATGGCGTCCCGAGGGCCTTCCCTGTAAGACACCATATTTGTGCGGTAGGTGAAGTGCAAAAAAGGGATCCTTCTCGGAAGTTGAGACTCTGGTTTTACTTACATGCGATGCAGGGAGCAGTCTAGGATAATCGGCTATGATGGCCACCAAGGCACCGTTGCAGCTTAACTGATAGAACGTCTTCTTGATGAGCTCCAAAAATGTGTCTAGATCTTCTTCGACTCCGGGGTCGAGGGCCCGGTCAGGGTCCTCTGGTTGTGGAGACGGATTGTGGGCCTCCCTCACAGCTTTTCGCAGTTCCTACTATGAAATAGCAAGGTAAATACTTATGACGAAGAATGCGGGAAGGTCTGGAGTACAAAGTAGCAGCTCACCCAGTTCGGGGGGTTGTACAAGGAGAATCCATCCGGTGGCTTAATGCAGATGAACTCCTCTTCCTCTCCTTAATATAAATCGGACATTATTTTTGCTAGAGCAGCGAAGGAGTCTGGTGCCTTTCGACCGCATCGGGTGGCATCGTCTTCTCCATTAAAGTGCCACATGGATTGTCCACGATATTGAAGTGGCTGCACCCCCCGCATTATACATATTGACATAACCTTGATTATTGTCAATCCTGATGTGGCCAACGTTTTTATCCAGCCCATCAGGTAAAGGACCTCTCTGTTATCTTCCTCCTGAGGGATCCGAGGGCGCCAGCTGCGTCGTTTCTTCAAAGGGGTGTTAGTGAACTCCGGAAGGCCCATCCGAATAGGGTCCGGAAGGGGGACGTCCTCCATATAAAACCACTCCGAAGGCCAGTCTTTGGATGTCTTCTTCGGAGTACCGGACAAGTATCCGGTCCCGGCGATGCGCCATTTCTCGGCTCCGCCCACTTGATATATTGACCCCTCCTGTGTACGGGGTACGAGGCAGAATAGCCTCTTCCATAGCTCGAAATGAGCTTCGCAGCCCAAAAATAGCTTGCAAAGGGCGACGTAGCCAGCGATGTGTAATATGTAGGCGGGAGTAAAGTTATGCAGCTGGAGGCCGTAGAACTCCAGGGGCCCGCAGAGGAATGGATGGATTGGAAATCCAAGCCCCCTTAATAAGTAAGGGACAAGGCATACCCGATCCCCCATGGATGGGTTGGGAAAGCTCTCCGCTTGCTCCCCGCCATTGTAAGTGGCAAGTCCGGCTCGAACGGGGACCATATACGCTGGATGGAGAAACCCCTGGGTCTGTAACTCTACTAATTGGCTGTGGGGGACGGAACACTTCTTCCAATTTCTTGGCTTAGGGCTACGGGAGCGAGAGGAGGAGCTGCAATGGCCGACCATGATGGGATGGACTTTTCCGGGCGCGCTCCAATTGATACTCGCTGTGGGAGGATGGTGTGATATTTAAATAGATGATTCACTCACATGGTTAGGGTGGCAAGTGTAAAAATGCCCTGACTTCTCGCATTCGCTCAACACGTGGAGGATAGCCATTATTAGGCGTAGAAGCCAAGGAGTGCAACATTCATGGGAAGTCGAACACTACTCGACAGGTATTCGGAATTTGTAGAAGAACCCGCCTTGCAATGCCGAAGACAATCTGCGCGTCGAACTCATCGTCATTGAAGCCTAGTTCAGGGGATACTAAGGGAGTCCAGGATTAGGGGGTCCCCGGACAGCCGGACTGTTGGAATATGAAGATACGAGATTGAAAACTTCATCCCGTGTCCGGGTGGGACTCTCCTTTGCGTGGAAGGCAAACTTGGCAATTCGGATATGTAGATCTCCTCCCTTGTAACCGACTCTGTGTAACCCTATCCCCCTCTGGTGTCTATATAAACCGGAGGGTTTAGTCCGCAGGACAACAACAATCATAATGATAGGCTAGCTTCTAGGGTTTAGCCTCTACGATCTCGTGGTAGATCAACTCTTGTAATACTCATATAATCAAGATCAATCAAGCAGGAAGTAGGGTATTACCTCCATCGAGAGGGACCGAACCTGGGTAAACATTGTGTCCCCCGCCTCCTGTTACCATCCGCCTTAGATGCACAGTTCGAGACCCCCTACCCAAGATCCACGGTTTTGTCACCGACAGTGTGTACAGCAAGTACGATTGTGGAAAACTAAAAAGCAAAGACTCAAAGCATACAAGATGCTCCAAACAAAACACGTATCATGTGGTGAATAAAAATATAGCCTCAAGGAAAGTTACCGATAGACGAAGATGGAAGAGGGGATTCCTTCCGAGGCATCCCATAGCTTAGGCTCTTGGTTCTCCTTGAATATTACCTTGGGGTGCCTTGGGAATCCCCAACCATAGGCTCTTTCCACTCCTTATTCCAAAGTACATCAAATCCTTACCCAAAACTTGAAAACTTCACAACACAAAACTCAACAGAAAATCTCATAAGCTCCATTAGTATAATAAAATAAATCACCACTTTTGGTACTGTTGTGAACTCACTCTTTATATGTATTGGTGTAATATCTACTGTATTCTAACTTTTCCATGGTTCATACCCCCCGATACTAGCCATAGATTTATCAAAATAAGCAAACAAAACATAGAAAACAGAATCTGTCAAAAATAGAACAGTCTGTAGCAATCTGGATATTTTGAATACTTATGTAACTCCAAAAATTCAAAAAAATTAGGACAACCTAAGAATTTTGTTTATGAATCCTCTGCGAGAAGAATCTCTATTTTATTGCCCTTCTGCTAAAAACTAAAATTAATCTCTTGGGCACAAAAGTTTCTGTTTTTAGCAGGATCAAATCAACTATCACTGTAAGCTATCCCAAAGGTCTTACTTGGCACAAACACGAACTAAAACACAAAACCACATCTAACCAGAGGCAAGATGAATTACTTAATGCAAAACATAACCTAAAAAGCAAAAACAAAAATAAAATTGGGTTGCCTCCCAATAAGCGATATTGCTTAACGCCCTTAGCTAGGCATAAAACATGAATAGATCTAGATATTATCATCTTTGGCATGCAATCCATAAGTGGCTCTCATATTAGATTCATAAGGAAATTTAGTTTTTCTTTCTTGGGATGTGTTCCATGCCTTTCCTTAACGGAAATTGAAATATAATGTTTCCTTCTTTCATATCAATAATTGCACCAATCGTTCTAATGAAAGGTCTCCCAAGAATAATAGCGCATGTAGGATTTCAATCTATATCAAGAACAATGAAATCTATGGGCACGTAGTTCCTATTTGCAACAGTAAGAACACTGTTAATCCTTCCCATTGGTTTCCTAATAGTGGAATCCTCAATATGAAAAATTTAAGGAGCAATCATCAAATTCACGAAAACATAAACATCATGTAAAGTTTTGGGGATCATGGAAAAACTAGCACCCAAAATCAAACAAGGCATGGTATTCATAATCTTTAATCATAATCTTAATAGTAGGTTCCTGCTCATCATAAAGTTTTTTAGGGATAGAAACTTCCAATTCAAGTTTTTCTTCAAAACATTGCATCATAGCATCAACGATATGTTTAGTAAAAGATTTGTTTTGATTATAAGCATGAGGAGAATTAAACATGGATTGTAACAAGGAAATACAATCTATTAAAGAACAACTATCATAATTAAATTCCTTGAAATCCAAAAGAGTGGTTTCATTGCTACTTAAAGTTTTTACCTCTCCAATCCCACTTTTATCAATTTTTGCATCAAGATCTAAAAACTCCGAATCATTGGGACACTTTCTAACTAAAGTTGACTCATCGCGAGTCCCATCTTTATAAAGATTTATATTGGAAAACAAAGATTAAATAGGAGTCACATCAATCACTTTAAGATCTTCATCATTATTCTCACGGAAACTAGAAGAACACGCTTTTATAAACCAATCTTTCTAGCACACATCCTAGCGGTTCTTTCTTTGCACTCTTCAATGGAAATTCTCATAGATTTATGGACTCATTAATATCATGCTTGGGTGGAATAGATCTAAGTTTCGAATAATTGACAACAAGAGAAATTCTATCCACGTTCCTAGCCAAATCATCAATCTTAAGCAATTTTTCCTCAATCAAAAGCATTGAAATTCTTTTGCGAACTCATAAATTCTTTAACACTATTCTCAAAATCAGATGGCATCTTATTATAATTTCCATAAGAGTTGTTGTAGGAATTACCATAATTATTAGAGGAATTACTAGGGAACGGCCTAGGATTAAAATTTCTTCTATACGTGTTATTGCCAAAATTGTTCCTACCAATAAAATTCACATCCATAGATTCATTACTATTCTCAATCAAAGTAGGCAAAGGCATATCATTAGGATCAATGGGAGCACTCCTTCTAGAAAATAATTTCATAAGCTCATCCATCTTTCCACTCAAAACATTAAACTCTTCAATAGTGTGCACTTTTTTACTAGTGGAAGATCTTTTGGTATGCCAATGAGAATAATTAACCATAATATTATCTAGGAGTTTAGTAGCTTATCCTAAAGTAATTTCATAAAAGTACCTCCCACAGCCGAATCTAAAAGATTTCTAGAAGGAAAATTCAATCAGGCATAAACAATTTGTATAATCATCCACAAATTCAAACCATGAGTAGGGCAATTTCATATCACTGGTGCGCGTCGGCCCTAAACAAACGGGTTTTTAACCCCTTTCCGCGACGGCATTTGAAATCATCGCCAAGTGAGTGTGTGCTATAGGGTGTCTTCCCACACGACCCAGAAACCGTCGGGGATATGGAGCAGTGATCCAAAGGCCTTCCAAAATGTAATCGTGTGCGTGGTATCAGTGATTAAGCATTTCTAATGATGCAGTGAAAGCATATGGTCTGTCGTAACGAACCGTTTGGGAAACAGTATGTAAGGCACACGGGCCAACATATGAACTGTGTGCGATTTGTGCCCCATCGCACACGAGTTTTCTGCGTAACCCGTGTGCCATGCTAGACTCCATCGCACATGTTTTCCAACAATTACCGCTTGCAATAATGTTCTATCACAAACGGTTTAGGATACCCTTCACACACATTCAAGTGCTGCAGACCATTTGTGATTTATTAGGTATCATCGACTGTTGCCGCAAGAGTGACGTGTGCTTTCCGTTTTGGATCCCACACGTTTCCTGAAAAAATTATGACTGGGATTGTATTTTGCATTGGGCACGGTTTACTCCCAGTTCTCATGTGCGATAACGCAATATCACAAACGGTTCCGAAGAACCTACACACACGTAGTAGCGCTGCAAATTGTTTGCGATCTGCTGTGTATCACTGACGGTTCCGCTACGATTGACGTATGCTTTCCAATGTGGATCGCACACACTCATTTAGATGAACCGTGTGCGGAGCAATTGCCAGGTTAAAAAAATATTCCATTTTGAATCGACATGCAAAAAGCAAATTTGCCACAATATTGAATTGAACAAATAAACAAAAATATCCCATCTTGAATCAGCATGCAAAAAGCAAATTCGCCACAATATTCAATTGAACAAATAGTGTCCACAGGAAGAACATTCATCAGATTTCGCAACAATTGCAATTGAACATATGGTAGCTAAATTCCAATGATTTGTCCACACATATGCATTACATAATTAATCATAGTGTACGAAATAAGAATACCTCATCAGATGGAAAACAATGGATCCATGTGTTATATGTTTAGCGGCTAACTCTTACTCAATGTTTCAGGAGAACACATGGTGAACTCTTCATTATCACCAATGGGATTGATGTAGTAATCCAGGAAGAAGTCGCTGATAAATCTCCGAACCATCAGCAATTCACAACCAGGAGCGGTTCAGGGGTTCTCGGTTTTAAGATGAGCTACAATATTTTTAAGATCAGAATGTGCCGTATGAGTGGAGTAGAAGATATTAATTAAGATAGACTTGCTGGTACTAATTTGCGAGGATCATCACAACTATCAGCAGATTTGCAGATGGAGATCATGTGTCTGCAAACATAGTATCTACAAAGGTTGGTCCCTGCTTCTTCCTGAGGACACTGCAATTTTTTCTACAAAATTAGTCATGTATTTGTCCTGTTAGGAACAACCTAACTCGTGTTAGATGTATTAATTTTTCTTTGGACAAAATAGAAAGAGGTTTATTTATAAGCTTGAACATTTTACTAGCGTAAGGAAAGGTATTTGCAGACTGTTGGATAAATTTTCCGAAAATAACGGATTTTGGTGTGTTACCAGAGAAACGATCTCATGCTGCAGAGGTTGTTCCGTCTTGAACAGGTTCCCTGGTTAAGTTTTCCACAATGCGAGCATACTGCAAATGATGATGAATTTTGACAACAATAGTTATTGAACTAGATATGAATGCAAATTAATTTCAACATCATAGAATTCAATACCTATCCAAGAATTGCTGAACATGCGTCAGATCCCGAGCGTTTGTTGACTCTCTGAGAGAATCGATGTAGTAAAATGTGTTCTTGTTTGGAACAATTAATACCAATATCCAGTGATTGCTATATATTAAGAAATCCATGAACTTAAGAATGATGTTGAAATCTGAAAGACAATCAGTGTATGCGTGGTTGTTTACTTGACTTACCATTCATGATATGGCCAAAGAAATGATTCTACATGCGACGTGTTTTTGAAGATACGGAGGACCGTGTTAACGGCGCAGTCCAGTCGGTCCTTACCATCTAATGTTGTGCCATTTGCTAATGCAGGATCTATGAAATACACACTCTCCCCTTTTCTTCTCCGCGCGTTCAATCCCCTGAGAGGAATGAAATTCAGTTAGCTGTTTATCATTTACAACTTTGTATGGAGAAGTTGATCAAAGTTTGTTAAGTACTTACAAAATCAGGCATCTAACAAGAGTGGCATCGAGCACGTTGAAGTTGAAGAAGAGATATAAGTCTCGAAACTCACATTGATGGAACCAGCATCGTGTAGTGGACTAGCAAAGCATGATGACCTGCTGACATTTGATCCATGCAATATTCATATAACTCACGGAAACTGGAGCTGCACTCATCAAAGTATTCGCCAACAAGAAATGGCTGCCTTGGACGTAATTGCGTGCTTCAAGTACGTCTGCTTTACCTTTAGCAAGCAACAATTCTACTTCTTCATCATCCATGGCATCAGAAATAATATTACTCCCCGATTCGAACAAGCTGTTGTTAATTTGGTTCTGGGTGATGAGTTCTTTAACTAAGAGGCAATCGTTCTCTTTCCTCTTCACTCTCCCGCTGGGCCGCTGCCCTTCCTCGTGGTCGTGGTTGTAGCCTTTTTGGCCACTTCCTTCTTGGTACTTGAAGCATTTCTGGTAGAACGTCTGGTTGCCTGCAAGGTAGACTGCCGAGCAGACGGTGAAGCTTGGACGAACTTCTTAGCAGACGGTTTATCTATGCCAAACCACTGAGCTGGCGGTGCTGCTGTGACGGAATGCTGGGCTGTGGGAGCAGAGGCATTGGACTACTGACCATGCGTTGAAGCTATGTCGGGTTTCTGCGCAGGTGGTGCCAACTTGTCGGTGTGCTGAGGAGGTCATGCCAACGCGTTAGTTTGCTGAGCAGGAAGTGCCGACACATTGGTATGCTGATCACGCGCCTGCGGACCAACGGGCTGATGAGCAGTCAGTTCTGGACCTATAGACTGCTTAGCAGGCGGTTCTGAAGCATCAGCCTACTTGGCAGTCTGTTCCACCAGGTTGGTCTGCTGAGCATGTGCTGCAGTTGGGCTCCCCCCGCTGCTTCAGCGGCCGGCATCTGAACTGGTGGTGCGTCATCAGCAGTTGTAGGCCTTGCCACTTGCTGCTTTGGGGCGGAGGATGGCATGGCCTGTATGCCACAAAGTTGGGCTAGCGGATCACATGTTCATGCATCAGCCTGCGAGAGCTGCCGTGGCAAGGAAAGCATCACCGGTTGAGGGGCGACAGTGGTTGCTCTTGGTGGGGCTTCAGGAATCTCATCGATGAACTCTATTTCCTTTCGTGGCCACTGGATGTGATGTAACAGTGTTTCTCCCAAGGTCATTTGCTCATTGAACTCTCCTAGGACATTCTTCAGGGCAAATTCATTGAATCCGGGCTTTACTTCAGTCACGTAGCACTTCACACAGCCCAGCTTCAATGGCACATTGTCCAAGAAGAGGCCATCTTCCAAGAAGGGTGGGCAAACCCAGGTTGTTCCACATTTTAATGTACCTTCATAATGTGTAAGCCCGCCCTTCAGTCTGTCTTTCATTCCAGCTAGATCAGATATAGCATCATCATGAGCAGCTGCAGTCTCAGTGTCGCTGGGGTCAGCTGATGCACAGCTACTCTTGTGCAGTGTTGTCGCGCAATAAGAAGCATCATCCATGCCTGCCTCCCCTCCCATCTGTTGGCTATCTGTCACTGTTAGAGTCTTCTACATCATCATTCACTCCTCAACATCCTTTCGAACAGCCGGATAAATCTCCTTCTTCAACTTTTCAAACAATGCATTCTGCTTCATTCCACTCCTTGCTTTTTTCAAGCTGAGCCTCTCTTCTTTGATAAGTGTGAAAGCCCTCTTGTGCAGGACAATAACACCTATACCCCTTACACGGCCAGGGGGATCTTTTGTGTCCAGAGCAATGGACAGAATGTCACATGGCCCTGAGTTCCTGTAGAACCTTCCAGGGATCTTGGAAGCCTCTACCATGACTTCATATAGTTTGACGTCAAGTGCATTTTCAAAGTAATAAGTTCCATCATCACGCCTCTTTGCATGTGCCCGCAAGTAGTCTCTGGCGCGTTCGCCCCTGATTTCACTAAAGGCCGGATTCCCACCCGCCGCTACTGCTTCTTTGTCCTCCTGTTCCCATATCAATTTCATGTCATAGTATCCTGCCACACCCATATGGTGGGGGTGTATGTTCTTCTTCTGAAGTTCCGATTGCTTGAGACTCTTCTCAGAAAACTCTGGAGTTTCCCTGACCCTTTTGAATTATGCCCAGTCTGCCTTTGTAATTTGGGGTATGCGGTTGGGTCCTTTCCTTTACTCAAGTACTTCTTGTACATCACGTGCTTCCCATTTCTCCGCGCATCCCTAGCCTTCTTCAGTGCAGCGTGTTCCACCTGCATTCTCAACTGCTCTGGAACGTTGAAGTGATCCATGATCTCCCGGACTATCCTTCATCGTGTTTCTTTGTCAGCCTTCTGAAACCCTGGCAGATTAATGTTGAGCCTTGCCCTGCCAACAAATCCACAAACACACTCCTGAACCTCATGTGTGCTTTAGCTGGTTTAGTTGGAGCCCAGGACTTTAAATCAATCTCGATAACTCCATATACACCTTTAGGTTGGTGTGTGGGCTTCCTTGGAGCGTTCCTCCGTGTCCTGATAGGAAGGGTAATTGTTGCAGCTCTATCCTGTTCAAGACTACTTGATCCCTCACAATCTGCTGAAGACCTAGGGTTGTCCGAATCAGATGAAGATACATGGCCTGAATGAGAGCTGTCGCTGCTACTCGGCATCTACAAAGAACACATGCAAAACTCAGGAAAGGAGGATAAGCATAAAAGTAACAACTTGGTATCAAGCTTTCTAAACATGCCATGCAATAATTTAGAAAATGTACAGTTAATTTGTTAAGTTTGTGTGACTCGGGTGCCCATGATCTGTAAATAGGCAGTAACTTATAGGAACAAATATAGCTTATATGTAGTAAGGAAGGTAGATAATGAACATATATACACTCTCCATTATTTTATAGCCAATTTGGGAACATGCGGAACGAAATTGGAAGAGGGATTGTAAGGAAATATGGCTCCCCATGATGGAGAGCAGTAACTAACAGGCTTCTTAATGCAAACCCGACCGGACCACAGGAGAGGCGAGGGTTACTGCACCGATATGCTCGAGGGTGGCTGGCGAGAAAACAAAGACGGCGAGGCGCGGGCCGCCGCGTGTTGGGAACGGCAGTGGAGGTAGGCTTGACGCGGAAGGGCGGGCACACGGCCGGGGTGAGCATGGCGGCACCGGAGAGGGTTCTGCTATGGATCTGGTGGGAGGGGGAGCTGGCGAAGGAGATTGGGTGGACTAGTTAAGTGAAATGCGGGTGGACGGTGGGGGTGTTGGGGAAAAATATCCCCGGTGAAAAGGGTGAAAAATATCCCCGATCGTCGCGCACGCGGAAAGTCATGTGCAAACGGTTGCTTCTAAGCGCTCGTGTGCACAAACAGAATAATTTCATTTGAAATGAAGATGTGAGTTCATCGTTTCGCCTCTAAATTATTCCCACGTAAACCAATCACAATTTTACCACGGGTTTGATTTGCTGGCGCATTTCAGGTCTCGTGTGCTATATGTAAGACATTTTTTGGCATTTACCATGCATGTTGGCATATAAATCAATTCCTAGCGGGACTGCATTTCCTGTCGAAAGGGGTGAGGGTTGTCATTCGGTCTAGGAGCTTCCAACGGTGCAAACCAATGATCTGTGGGGTTCGGCTTCGGGCCAATCAGAATGCACGACTCAGATCACGCGTGCAGCAAGGGGGGACATCGGCCACGGTTTGGTAGGCACACGGCCTTTGTGTGTGAACCGTGTGCTATTTGAAAACATTTTTTTTGGGGGGGAGGGGCTATTTGAAACCATGTACATGTGTTGTCGAAAGGGATGAGGATCACCATTCGATCAAGGAGAATCCAACGGTGCAGACGTACGATCCGTGGGGTTTGGGTTCTGGCCAATCAGAAGGCACGACTCGGATCGCGCGCGTGGCTGGGGGTGGGGGGTGCATCGGCCACGGTTTAGTGGACACACAGCTTTCGTGAATGAACCGTGTGATCTTTGAAAACATTTACATTACCTAACATCATATTTTTGTTCAAATGAAAACATGAGTTCATCGTTTCGCCTCCAATTTTTGTCCAGGGTAAGATATCACGAGTATGGTGGAGAGTGTCATATACTAGCTCCCTCTTTAAACTAATATATAGTATCATAGAGTAGGTATGTACCTTCATAGTGCATATATAGTATCATAGAGTAGTACTAGCTCCCTCTATAAACTAATATATATATATATATATATATATATATATATATATTTGGATCACTATTCAAATAGGACAACACTATTCTAATCTCGGGATTAGAATAACTATTTGGATCACAGTCAGCCCTATAAGGGCCCGACGGGATTTTCTGAACTTCCGAACCGGGCAGCGACAAACAAAAGAAAAGAAGAAAAAACCCACCCCACCTCCCTCAATCCCGATCCACCACCTCCCCGATCCATATCCCCCACCTACATCCCGCACCTCCTGCCCCAAACCAGCCGATGCCCGCCTCCCGCCCTAGATCGATACCCACCACCCGCCCCAGATCGATTCGCCGCCCGCCCCCCGCCCCAACCGGCGCTATC
>NC_041386.1:419432595-419495109 GCF_002162155.2 Triticum dicoccoides | reverse complement strand
CGCTATCTGCACCCCATCCCAACTGACGCCACCGCCCACACCCCGCCCCAACTGCCCCGCCGAAATTAGCGCCGCCGCCCCCGCGCTGCCCCAACCGGCGCAGCCGGGACCTAGCAACCCTGCACACCGCCGGTCACCTCACTCGCAGCCACCTCCCCTCCTTCATAATAGCGGCGCGGCCCCCTGTCCTCCTCCCCAATGGCGGCACGGCCCCGGAACCCGCCCGTGCTTTTGCCGGTCTGCCCTGGTTCCCGAGCGCCATCGCCGGTCCCCGGATCGCACGAGCAGCCGCCACCTCCGATCCCTCCCCTGAATCCACCATAGTGGTGGACTCTCTCCCCCTGAATCCCCCACACTCCTCGACAAGCTCCCCTGCCTCCCAGTTCCCACCGATGGAACTCCATGCACCCAGATGCAGTCCCAGAACGACGTCGCTATAGTCCAAATCCATGTGCAGGGAGATGCTACAAGTTCGCCGTCCCTCGATTTGCCGAGAAGCCTCGCCATCGTGCCTTCTTTTCTTTCAACCGTGTAGCTTCAGCATGATATGCTCGACTGATGCATCTCTTTATTTTTGTTTCTTTTTTTGCAAACATCTTGCTTTTCGTACCTCGACTTGTTTTAGATCTTTTTGCAATACCGACACAGAGAAGTCTGCACTTCGAACTGACATTCAAAAGTCCAGCTCGACGCCTTGCGGGACACTGCAGAGCTGCCGTGGTGTCGACCGAGGCACTAAAGTCTAGGACTTCTACGTGCTACATGCTCTTTCTTGCTGAGGTTGAGGAGCTGGAGTGCAGTGGTGTCCATGATCGCCACCCTTCTAGAGTTCGGCGCTACTGCGGGCTTTCTCTTGCTACTTTTTTTCTTACCGTGAGAGGGAGAACAAATTATTTAATGTACTTGCTACTCTGAAATAATTGGCTCCCGACAGTAGGTTGGTTCTGTTCTAATAATTCAACGGAATTAACAGACTAATGGATGAGAAATTGTGTTTGGCTTTCACTATCACAAGTGCATTCAACTTCCACTGGCACTGACTTTCTTCCCATGGCCAAACTGAACTTCATCGCGCCGCTGGCTTTTACCTCCAGAACTGAGCCTCTCTTCCTCCATGCTACTGCTGCAACTCTTCCTCCATGCTGTGGTTGGAACAATTCGGGAGCAACAGCGACTGACTGCATTCAGAAACTACGGTTTATAGTTGTGGAGTGTTTCGGAATTTGAGTGATTGATATTCCTTGATGCTGGAGGTCAATGAGCTTTTGTTGTTTTGATGAGAATTTGAGGTGTTGATCTTCTGGTTGTGATAGCAACATGGTTCTCAAGTATTAGTCGGGATTTTACTTGTCATTAGCTTCCCTCTTATAACGTGACACTAAAGACACTTTGTGGTGACAGTATATCAGTATGATATAACTTCCGATAGCCTAGAAGTTGGAGATCTAGTGTTAATTATAGTCTAAGACCAACATTTAATTGGTAGATTCCTCTTTTCTAGTGTCACACCTCATTTCTGCAAGTCTTCCGCTGCCCTCTATAATAGTTAATTACTTGTTTGTTCTGCAAGTCTTCTGTCAACAACTGATGCATTTCTTCTTATGTTTCTGCAGTTCTGTTAACTGAACTTCACTTCTATGAATGATTGAACGACAGCTGACATTTGGACTATTAGTCTAAATGCTCGTGTGTGAAGTGCCACCGAAGATATATAGCAATCCTATTTTCACATGTTACACAAGTCTGAGAGTGTGGCTTGCACTTTGTCTCCGCGCCACCTTAAGACAAAATGATAAATAAATTCATCCACTCCACATGTGTGTTTCTGCGGATTCGGGGGATTTGCTGTAAATTTCCATTTTTTTATTTTGTGTCAATGAGCTAATTTCTGAGATGCTTAGAGACGTTCCATGAAGTTCTGGTACAACTATACACCAGGTTCTAGTACATCTATATGTCAACCGCGCCAAGTTCTATTACGACCATACGCCTACTACCAGGATTGTCTGCGTGACTTGCTGCTGCTGACTACTAGACATGTGTGCTTGTGGACTACTTGTTGGACGTGTGTTCGGTTTTTTCCTTTCAAGTTACATACTCAAGATATTTGCTAGGTTTGGTCGCTGCATGCTTGTACACCGCATTGATCTATTGAGAAAGAAAACACATAAGAGAGGGATATTATAGTGGTTAAAAAATAAATTGGAGAGAATAAGAGCAAAAAAGCATGTGGTGGGAAACACTCACTTCTTTATCACAAAATGGCCCAGCACGGAAATGTTGCGTCTGGAAAACAAAGGCTAGTCATTTTGTAATTAGCATAATTAATGTTTGTACCTATCTAGTATGATGTGTCGGCCTCTTAGTCCCTTTTCTCTTGTTCTGCATTGTTTCTTGAAAGTTCAATAGTATCCGTTCAAATTTAAAAAAATGGTGAAGTTCGATGTCTATGAAAATTTTGGATTTTTCACATTATTAAAAAATAAAAGCAAGAAGTTCAAAAAACTCGATTTTCCTCATTACTAAAGAATAAAACTAAGAAGTTCAAATTAAAATAACAGAGAAGTCTAAAGTTTATAAAAACCTCAGATTCTC
This sequence comes from Triticum dicoccoides, assembly GCF_002162155.2. NCBI lineage: Eukaryota > Viridiplantae > Streptophyta > Magnoliopsida > Poales > Poaceae > Triticum > Triticum dicoccoides. The sequence goes on along the minus strand of NC_041386.1, from coordinate 419,492,514 downwards.
GTTCTAAAGAATAACAAATAAGTTAAAATTAAAATAAGGGAACAACAAATATATTTTTTAAAAGATTTCCCCCTTTTTATTTTTTTGGATTTTCCTCGATACTAAAGATTAAACCAAGAAGTTCAATTTTAAAAAATAGAGTAATTCAATGTACATTAAAAACTCAGTTTTTCTCGTTACTGAAGAGTAAACCAAGAATTTCATTTTAAAAACGTGGATAAGTTTGATACTTAATTTAAAACTCGATTTTTTGTTAGTAAAGAATAAAACCAATAAGTTCAATTTAGAATAACAAAGAAGTTTGATGTTTCTAACAAAACTACAATTTTCAGATTTCTAAAAATACATATAAGAAATTCAAATAAAAGAGTTAGAGAGGTTCGATATAGAAGTTCGATGATTATAGAAAGCTCAGATTTGCCTCGTTATCAAAGAATGTAAACAAGAAGTTCAAAAATAAAAAAACAAGAAGTTCAACTTTTAAAAATATAACGCTTTAAAATTTCATAAAAAGGATTAAAAAATCAAACCAGGAAGTCCATATTAAATAGATGGAGAAGTTCGATGATTATAGAAAACTCAGATTTTCCTCATTATTAAAGAATAGAAACAAGAAGTTCAACTTTTAAAAAATATGACGCTTCAAAATTTCATAAAAAAGGATTAAGAAATAAAACCAGGAAGGCCATATTAAAAAGATGGAGAAGTTCGATTATTATTGAAAACTCAGATTTTCCTCATTATTAAAGAATGGAAGCAAGAAGTTCAAAAATAAAATAACAAGAAGTTCAAATATTAAAAATAGAGCGCTTCAAAATTCATAAAAAATATTAATAAAAATCAGATTAAAAATTCATTAAAAACTCAAATATTTTCACGTAACCGAGAGAGGTTCAAGTTGATAACTGCCAGAAGTTCATGTACCACACGGTGTGCATTTTGTATTAAAAAAAGAATAAAAAAGAAAAGACTAAAATTTCTGTTGTTACAAGTTCAAGTACTTCGTCGGAGAAAGTTAAAAACAATTATTGTAAGAGAAATTTGTACAAAAGAAATATCATTTGTGTAACACTGACGATGGATGGGAAAATGACAAACGAAAATACGTCACAGAAGTTCAACTGAAAATAGCAGGAAGTTCAACTACTAAAGTGGATGAATTTTAGATGAAAAACTTTTAAAATCATCGCGAGTATGAAAAAACGATCAACACGGGAAAGTTGCGTGCTTATAGCAGATTTCCATCGGTATATCACCTCCTCAATTCCGGTGAATGGATGGAGAGTTACGAGTAGTGGATGGAGACCTGCGAGCAAAAGAACCACGTGAAAAACAGAGTGAAGTTCAGGTAGACATGCTAAGAAGTTCAGGTTCTTCACGCGGTGCATTTTCGAAGAATCTATTTCGTGATAGAGGCAGAACGCATGATCCCGCCGTTTTCAAAATTACTTGAAAACGGCTAGGAATCAGTGAAAACCATCAACATGAAAAAGTTTCGCATTTCCCGTAGCTTTTCAGCGGTATAATATTTGCCCCATTCCGATTAAGTTTGTAGAAATTACGGCGAAAATACGTTTTTTGCCGTTTTTGAAACTGACTTAAAACCGTAAATAATTGGGAGAAACAATACATCCCAAAAAGTTTCGCATTTGTTCAAGCTTTCCAACGCCATATCATTTGCTGCATTCGGACGGACGGTTAAAAAATTAGCTCGAAAATACAAACTCGGTAGGACTTGGACCATTTTCTAAATTACTCTTAAACCATTCAAAATTAGAAAAAAAAACTTTCAAGATGAAAAAGTAGCACATTTTCATAGCACTCCAAGGCCGTATCATATGCCTCCTTTGGATTAACCGTTTAGAAATGACCTCGAAAAAACGAACTCAGCTGTTCGGTTTACGAAATTTTACGTTTTTTCAAATTACTCTTTAACCATAGGGAATAAGAGAAAACTTTCAACATGTGGAAGGAGCGGTTTTCCAGCAGCTTTCCAACGCCATATTATATGCCTCATTCCGATAAACGGTTTAGAAATGCGATCGAAAATACGATTCACGTTTTTTGTGCGAAGAAAAAACGGTTTTCAAAACTGCTCTTAAACCGCTTATATTTTGCCAAAAATTTAAGTTGGGTCATGATATTGGGGTCCATAGCTTTCCAACGGTATATCGCAAGCCCCATTTGGGCAATGTTGGCGGAAGTTCAACCTAGTTCACAGGGAAGTTCAACGTACTACTAGCGGGGCAGGTCAGGTTGTGATGAGAATATTATTCTGATCCCGTGATCAGAATAGTGTTTATGTATATATATATATATATATATATGAGAGCGTTTCGATTACTAAAATAGTGACCTAAACACTCTTATATTAGTTTACGGAGGGGGTATATATCACAGATGACCGTATTTATGGCCATGCATGACACAAAGTAGTATAGCATTTATTATATGTGTGTGTGTGTTACGGTATCTACATATGTTACTGCTTCTTTGCCACATCATCATGCTTTATATTCCCAAGTGCATCATATTCTGGCTATGATACCCCCACTATGGCCACCCTAATAAGGCTGGTCGTAATATGGGAGTATCAAGCAGTACGATGCATGCCAACTAGACTTTTTGGATGATGTGGCACACAGTTAAACCAGAAAGGAGGGAGTATGAGACTAGCCACAATGGAGAGTACAGTAGTAACATACACATATCCCTAGACTATATATGTTACTACCTTCATAGTGGGTAGTAACATAAGTGTAGTGTCATGCAAAGCTTCATTTATTAGGTTATAGACTCATATTGCATTGGGACATGTGATGTTACAATAACTAGCTAAGTTATTGAAACTATCTCTCTCCTCATTAACTTATTGCCACATAAGCAAGTTTGCTGAGTTGGAGTCGATGTTACTACTGAAGTTACTCCCACTATGGCTAGTGATCTGATACTAGCTAGTCGTCTATGATATACTAGCTACCTCACTAAGAGCATGGTTAATAATACAACCAAGGGTCGGCTATAAGAAGTAGCCATGTCATATACAACCAACCTCTTAGCGGGAATGTACAATAATAAGTTTTATATATGTTGAAAGTGCTAGTGATCGACTAGAGGGGGGGTGAATAGGCGATTTTTATGAAAGTCTTCAAAACATGGAAGTTTCGAAGACAAACGATAGAAATAAACCTATTACCATGCAGCGGAAGGTAGACTACACTAAGCTAGCCATAGTCAAGTATTCAATGAAATGAAAGCATAAAGACTAATAGTAGCAAGGCAGTATAGATCAGGATGGAAGATAGTATGAAGCCAATCAGAACAAACAGTCACATAGTGAAGAAAAATAACTAATGCAAACAAGCAATGACTTCACAAGGACCAATCAGCACATAAGAAGATGGGAAGGATGGAACCAGTGGCTCGTTGAAGACAATGATTTGTTGGACTAGTTCCAGTTGCTATGACAACTGTACGTCTGGTTAGAGAGGCTGAAATTCAACTCAGAAGACCATGTCTTCACCTTATTCCCCTTGAGCTAAGGACACCCAGTCCTCGCCTAATCACTCTCGTAAGTCTTCAAGATAGACTTCCAAACCTTCACAGACTTCGTTCACCGGCGATCCACAATGACTCTAGGATGCTCAGAACGCGACGCCTAACCGGCTGGAGGATTCACAGTCCTCAAGTGTAATAAGTCTTCAGATCACACAAACAGGAAGACTTAAGTGATGCCTAACACTCTTTGGCTCTGGGGTGTTTAGGGCTTTGTCCTCGCAAGGAATTCTCTCTCAAAGGCTTCGAGGTGGGTTGCTCTCAAACGACAAAAGCCGTGCACTAACTCTGAGCAGCCAATCGTTTATGGTTGTAGGGGGTGGGCTATTTATAGCCACTAGGCAACCCGACCTGATTTGTCTGAAATGACCCTGGGTCACTAAGGAACTGAAACGGGTTCCAACGGTCAGATTTCAAACACACACGGCAACTTTACTTGGGCTACAAGCAAAGCTGACTTATCCTGCTCTGGATAAGATTTTCTCTCATTGTCTTCGCTCGAAGATATAGGATTTTGGTTAAGCATCACTTCAGTCATTCTGACTGGTTCACCTGGACCCCACTTAACAGTATGGTGGTTCCTATGACTCAACAAAGAAGAAAAAGAACGATGAAACAACTAAGTCTTCGCGCTCCATAGTCTTCACGCAATGTCTTCTCTTGTCATAGTCTTCAATGTGAATGTCTTCACATACCACCTTTGACTTCAATGACTTCATACATTTTTAGGGGTCATCTCTGGTAGGAAAACCGAATCAATGAGGGACTTCTACCTGTGTTATCCTACAATTCTCACAAACACATTAGTCCCTCAACCAGGTTTGTCGTCAATACTCCAAAATCAACTAGGGGTGGCACTAGATGCACTTACAATCTCCCCCTTTTGGTGATTGATGACAAACTGGTTGAAGTTTTCAACGGGGAATAATATATGTGAAATTGTAAAGGATAGGGTATTGTCTTCATAAGTGGCAAAGGCTCCCCCTGAAGATGTGCATATAAGTAATTTGCTCTTGGAAAGCAAATGCACATGGCAGGTTGTACTTGTGGAGATCCTCTTCAACTTATGATGACAATTCATCATGCATGATTTGATGTAACGAAGATAATGACATGCATAATGAAAAATGGACGTCTGCAAAATGACCTAAGTGCGGAAGTTATCACCGCACATGCAGAATTTATCATCGCATCACAGAATAGCAAATAAGTAGCAGACGGCCATAGAGTTTAAGTGCTTACAACTCAAGGAACCAAATGTGTCGGAAAGCAAGAGTTGTAAGCACTTGGCAAAAGTAGCAAAAGGTAAAGCAACCACCCATATGGACCCGCTTGAAGACTATCAACTCATATGCTTCTCCCCCTTTGTCAGTAAGGACCAAAACAGTTTGAAGACATAGATCGCCTACTCGTTCCCATGAGGTGCAGGCGAGGCAGCAGGATCGTCGTTGAGGTCTGGTGGTGCAGAAGAACATGGTGCAGTGTCGACACGCGCTGAAGTTGGAGGAGGTGAAGTTGCATCATCTTGGTCATCGATGACTCTGGCATTCACTGTCGCAGCTGAGGACGAATAGTCAGAGTCTTCAAGTGAGGGAGTCTGGCGCAAGTGAGCATTCCATGGAGAAGTTGAGTCAAACTTGAATCTTTCGGTGAAGCCATCGTCCTGCAGATCAGCTTCAGCACTAAGCAAAGTCAAACTCTTCCACGACCTCCGACAGGTTTCATGAGTGACAAAGGCATTCTTGGTGGCAAGATTGCATATGCGGTTGACATCCACCAAGAGGCTTTGCATCTGACGCTTGAGCCCGTTGTGATGCTTGTCCTATTTCTGGTGTAGTGCGACGAGAAGCTCTCGGTCATTGATAACACGAGATCGCCTTCGAGGCCTTTGCGCAATGGTGCTACTAGTGGCGTCAGTTTGAGCGCGAGGGGCATGTGTGTTGCCAGCCAAGGGATAAACACTTCAATGGGCTTGGTGAAGCTTTGGTGATCAACATTTTGAAGATAAATGGGATCCTTAGCAGGCTCTGGGTAAATAGCTTCAATAGACAGATCAATCTCTGGCAAGAAGACAAGATGATTATGCACAGACGGCTGATAGTTGATGGAAGAGTGAAGCTTGATAAGGCGCATTACCCATGGAGCATAGAACTTCAGACCAAAACTATCGGAGCCAGATGCAGCCAACTGCCTAATGAAGAAGTCTTGAGCATTGAAGCTGGTGCCATTGAAGATGTAGAAAACCAAAGTCTTCATTGCTCCTTCAAGCTTCGCTGCAGATGAATGTCCTTTGATAGGCCATAGAGTTTTTCTGAGGATGTGATAAATGGTGCGAGGCAGATACTCTAGGTCTTCAACAAAGAATTCGGATGGGTAGTCAGCGTCGTGAGGCAAAGGCTTCATCATGCTCAACATTTGGCTCATGTTTGGTTCTAGCTTCTGAAAAATGCTCTCCAATGCATTCTGGTGTTGTTGACAACCTGGCTCATAGTATTCACTAGGAGTCGGCAGGCCTGTGAGCTCAATGATGTCAAGAGCTTTAGCTTAATGATGGACATTGCATGTCATCCACTCAAGGACCCAAGTCTTTGGATCCCTGTTGTAGCCTCGAACGTGAATAGTTGCATAGAACTGTAGCAGAAGCTCTTCATTCTAGTGTTCCTTATCGGTGACAAACTACAGGAGTCCAGCATCTCTGAAGCAATCCAACGCTTCTTCCAGGCAGGGCAGGCCAGCTATTTCGGATTTCAGGTTCCGGCAGACCCTTAAGGTTCGAACTCTGGGTGCGCACTAAGATCTTTCCCCTACCGACACATGCTTCTATGGCTCGCAAGAAATCTAGGTTGGAAGGAAGAACACTCAAGGGACATGAGGTTTATACTGGTTCGGGCCACCGATGTGGTGTAATACCCTACTCTAGTGTGTGGTGTGGTGGATTGCCTCAGGGGCTGATGATGAATACAGGGGGAAGAACGGCCTCGCGAGAGGTGTTCTTGAGCTGATGCGGTGTGTTCTACTCGGTCCGGATCTCTCTCTCTTTCCCTTCTCTCCTTTTCTCCTTTCTCCTCTCCTCTTTTCTCTGGTGGTTAGTCCTATTTATAGAGGCCCTGGCCCTCTTCCCAAATAACAAGCGGGAAGGGCGCCAACAATTGCCCACTTTGTAGGGGAACATCTAGTACAAGTTATCCTGACCAAAGGTGGTCTTCGGCTACCAAAAGCACTGGTGATGACGCCGTCTTGGGCTCCATGGTGACCTCCGTCCTACCACTCTGTTGGTCTTGGTCTCGTTGCACCGGAATGGTAACCTTTGCCCGATGCCTTGGCCTATGCTTTCTCCCTTTGCACCGAAGGGGAAACAAGGACACTGCGCAGGCCGCCGCCCGCCTAATCTCGATCGTCATGGCTTGCGTCACGGGCTACTCACGAGGCACCCCTGCCTTGATCTCTCCGCCTCCTCGCGAGCCTTCCTGATGAGGCTGCTCCTGAGGAATCCTCCTGTCGTCCGCCCCGCAAGGCTTGGCCCCTTGCGAGGGTCTTGAGCTTGAGCTGATGAAGCTGGGCCGCATTGGGACCCCACTCGAGCCATGCCGCAGGCAGGCAAGTCTGGGGACCCCCGTTCCCAGAACGCCGATAGTAGCCCCCGGGCCCAAGGCGCGCCCGGGCTTGGCTTAGCAGAGAATCGAAGGGGCAAGCACGAAGCATCGCGGGCCCCAATAGCCTGCGGCCTTGGGCGCCACGTCGCGATTTATTGGACGTGGGCGTCTGCGCTTCCCCATGACGCCTCTGCAACCGCTCGACTTGACAAGTCCCTGCATGCAGAGAAATGGGTCATGATTACCTGCAATCGTGGTGGCCGGCGGTTGGCCTTCTCCGGCTATAAGTACAGGGCTGCGTGAGCCTCGTTAGCTTATCCCTTCCTGCTACTCATTTCCTTCTTCTTCCTCGTCCTAGCTTCTCCTTACGCCAATAGCAGCAATCCACCGGTTTTCTGCAGAATAGAAGGGAAAGGCCCCCCGAGAAGGTCCTGACCCTCTTCTGCCGAAGAAACGGCTAGTCCCCTGCCGCCGAGATGAGGGTGCTTGGCAGGAGGCATCGAGGCCCTGGTACGAGCGGCCGGCGCCTGGGTTTCCACTGCCCTTGTAAGCCTGAATCGAGGGACCTGGGGAAGAGGGCATCGAGCGACACCGACGGTGCCGCCGCTGATGCCGGCGAGTCACGGTGGTGCGCGTCGTTCCTCCTGGAGTCCACGCCGAAGTCTCCTCCTGTGAGCTCGTGCTTCACGCCGCCATGCCCCCATGCTCTTGGATCCTCCTTCCTCCCTCCTTCACCTTCGAGATGCCGCCGAGCGGGTCTCTGGAGCTCTGGCTACAGCACACCGACTGCAGCACCCTCGCGACCGGAGCGGAGGTCGCGGTCGTCGCTCCGGGCAAGGTCTACATGACCCGGGGCTGGGGTGAGATCGCCCGGGTCTACTGGACGGAGGGTGCCCTCATAATTCATTTTGAATACGACGGCGCCTCACTGATGTTCTTCAAGGTCTTCGATGCTGAAGGACGCCGGTTGGAGTGCTGCCCCAAGGAAAGCAGTAGGGGCATCGGACTGGCGAGGACCTGGCCTGCCCATCGGCCCTCCAGCAGCTCTTCGGGCGGCAGCGGAGGAGCTGGGGAATCCAGTGGCTCCCCCGAGCTTCTCGTGACTCCGAAGACGAGTGACGACAGCTACGAGCCTTCGAGCTCGCGCCGTGCTCGGAGTATGGCAACTGCATCGGGCCGCCGATGCCACTGATCTGGGTGGGGTTGGCGCCGGCGCCGGGCAGTCCACTGTTGATGATGGCGTCGCTTGTGGAGGAGTGGGCAATTAGCGTTCCTTAGGATTAGCACCTTTTGTGCCTTGCGAGGAATCGAAGCAACACCCTGCGGGGGTATGTAAGGCTCCTGCCATGTCTTTTGCGAACATTATATCCCTAATATGAATCGATGCGAGATGCTTGTCCTGTCCCGGCTCAGCTCCCCCTTTCTATCCTCACGAGGACTTAGCGCTCTACGCTGACAGGTCCCAGTCCCCAGGCAGGCTTCAGCTGTCGCTGGTATGCCAGGTCGCGATGCCGTGGTCAAGGCCAGGAGGTGAGCTGCCCGAGGTCCGGTAAGAGCCCTTGAGTCACGATGCTCGGGAGGTCCCCTTTAGCGCTCGAGCATCCCTCGCTGGGTGAGAAAGGAAGGCAACGTCGTCGTGATAGAGCTGCACTAGGCGAGGGTTTGGTGCTGCGTTGGTCCAGCTCCTGTAAGGGCGTGACTTATCTTTTGAGTTTGGAGTAGTTCTTCGACGGGGCGCCCGACCCAAGTGGCGGTAGCTGAGGTGCTGCTGGGTTAGGTCCCCGCGAGCTTCTTCCCACTTCCCCACACTTTCCTTAATGCTCTACATCCTCAGGTCTCGGCCCTCGAGCGAGCTCAGCCGCCGCTGGTATGACAGGTCGCGATGCCGTGAGTCAAGGCCAGGGGGTGAGGGCTGGAGAGCCAGTAGGAGCCCATGAGTCGCAATGCTCAGGCGCCCCCCTTTTAATGTGCAAGTGGTCCGTGCCGGAGAGAGGGAGAGATAGCCCGCGATGTCCTCAACAATGCTCCTGGAGTGGGTCCTGCATACCAATCATAAGGAGAGACAAGATCTGTCGCTACGGTTACCAGCCAACCATTGGTCGCTCCGAGGGGGTGATTGGGGCACTGAGGGCCTGGTGAGGTGGCGCCTTGTGGGGCTACCGTGGCCAGAGCTCGACCACTCAGATTTATCGGTGTTGCAGGGACGGACCCATACGTAGACATCGTGCCAGGGCGAGCGGCTCCTTGGGTAGATGTCAATCGAGCAGGCGATTAGGTCAGGTATGTTATGTACGAAGGAGCAAATCCGTTTCAGGTAGATGCGGGAAAAGTAGACGCCGCTAGGCCAGGCCCGAACAGCTTGGGGATGATGCAGCCCGAGGGGCGCCCCCAGCAAGGTAGGTAAAGAGCGTAAGAAAAACGGATACATGCCGCAGGAACGGACCCACGCCACCTGGGAACGACGCGGCCCTGTGGGCTCTCCCAGCTAAAAATGGAACTTGAAAGATGTCACCTGATGCCGTTGAAAATGAAGTGATGCCGAAGAAGTGGGCAATGCGTGGTGAAGACGTCAACCCTCACGAGCCCCCAGGCCCTGGAGCCTCGGGATGCTCCGGGGGCACGGGTAGGTCTTCGAGGGCCGTCTCCACCTCCACCAGGACCGCACAATGCCTGACCTCCTGAGCCTCCAGAATGCTCCTCAGCAGGCGCTGATGAGCGGCGGCCGCGTTTGGCAGGCCGAAAGGCATGTGAATGTAGCTGTGAGGTGGACCCTCGCAACGCCCCACGCGCGAAGGCCAGAGGCGCTCCTGAGACGCGGCTCGGTTGAGCCCTGGCACGTCGATGCAAACGCGCAGCCCACCATCCTCGCCTGGATGTGGGGCCACGGCGGGCAAGCGGCGGCTACCGCGCATGACTCTCGACTCCTGTAGCTCCTGGGTGTTTCCTACGATGAACTCCTGAGGGTTTGGTCTTCCTTGCCTCGTACCTTCCTGAGGGAAACGTGCCTGGAAGCACCACTCGAAGTGGTGCCCGAGTGCCTCCCTCGTGACCTTGGCAAAGTCGGTGGTTCTCCAAGAAAGAGCCCCCGAGCCCAGCCTGAGGAGGGCCCCGGGTGCGCTTTCCTATGCGACAGAGGGTGGCGCTGCCTCAACGGGCGCAAATCCTGACGCAACGCCTCCGGAGGCGCCTGCCTCCTTATGGCTTGGGCTAGGCAAAGCCTTCTTCTTCTTAAGGGTCGCCTCGGGAAGTCTTCCACTCCTATGATCTGGGTCTTCAATTGCTGCGGCTTGGAACGCACGCTCAGGTGAACACACCGCGTCCCTTTCCTCACAGGGTACGGTGATGACTCCACCGCTTCCTGGCATCTTGAGGACATTGTAGCCATGGTGAGTCACTGCCATGAACTTGGCTAGGGCTGGGTACCCGAGGATGGTGTTGTATGGCAGGCGAATGCGGGCGACGTCAAAGTCGATGAGCTCGGTGCGGTAGTTGTTGTGCTGCCCGAAGGTGACTAGCAGGCGAACTTGCCCTATCGGAACAGTGGAACCATCAGTGACTCCTGAGAAAGGCTTGGTCGGCTGGAGCTGATCATACGGCACTTGGAGATTGTCGAACGTCTCGACGGACAGGATGTTGAGTCCTGCTCCGCATCAACAAGGGTCCTGGTGACCTGCACATTGCTGATGACTGGGGAGCAAAGCATAGGGAGGACTCCGGCCGTCGCCACGCACTTGAGCTGATCCGCTGAGCTGAACGTGGTGGCGCACGCAGACCACCTAAGAGGGCGCGTGGCCTCAAGCTTGGGGAGGACTGCATTCACCTCGCGAGCAAACTGCTTGAAGATGCGCTGTGATGCTAGGGCCTGGGCGCCACCCAAGATGCAAGCGATTGCGCGCGGCTCCTGGAAGCCCCCAGCCCCCTCGTCTTGATGTTGGTCTTCGTTCCTTCTTGGTGGTGGCGGTAGAGGAGGGAGGCCTGCGTTGCCATGCGGGCGATCCTCACGAGGCTGATCCCTCCAACCTCCCTCGCGAGGCAGGTCCTGCCAGCGATCCTCGCGAGGTCGGTCACACCACCCTTGGCGAGGGCCACGGTCTTCCCATCATCCTCCACCTCTTCCTCCTCCTCGGCCATAGCCCCTGTCGTTGCGCTCGGGGCGTCGGTCGATATGCCCATCTCGCACGGCCCTGAGCTCTTGGCATTCGTTGGTGTTGCGGGTGTGGAGGTCGTGGTACACGCAGTATCGGCTGCCCTTGGATGACTCAGGCTGATCCCTACCTCGCTTGGTGTCTGGTTCCGTTGCGAGCACGGCAGCTCCCTTACGCTTCGTGTCCTTGGCCTTGGGCTTTTTCTCTTCTGGGTCGGCAGCCGGGAGCTCGAGGAGGGAGACGCGTCCTTCCTCAGCCCTGGCGCACTTGGTCGCCAAGTTGAATAGCTCCAGGGATGTGCACAGGTCTTCATGGATTGCCAGCTCCTCCTTCATCTTGATGTCACGCACGCCATCGAGAAGGCTGAGATAATGGCTTCCTCAGTCACCCTGGGGATCCTGAGGCCAGCATTGTTGAAGTGCTGGATGTATTGCTGCAGGGTTTCCCCTGGCTGTTGCTTGATGTGGCGCAGGTCACTTATGGCCGGGGGCCGGTCGCGAGTGCCCTGGAAGTTGGCGATGAAGCGAGTGCGCATCTCGTCCTAGGAGGAGATCATGCTAGGAGCCAGGTACAGGAGCCAGGTGCGGGCGCCGTCCTTGAGCGCCATGGGAAACCAGTTCAACATGACCTTTTCATCTCCGTTGGCGGCTTCGATGCCCAGCTCGTAGAGCTATAGGAATTCCGCGGGGTCCACCGTGCCATCATAGCGAGGGGGCAGATCAGGCTTGAAGTTGCCTGGCCATGTGACGCCGCATAGCTCGGGGGTGAAGGCACGACAGCCTGCTGTGGCCACCGGCGCCCTTTGCTGGTACTGGGCCTACGCCTGGTGATTACCACGCGCCGCCGCTTGGAGCAGCGCGGGGTCCCGGCGTGGAGGCGCAGGGACGCGATCTTGGCGCGCCGGTGCTGGGAGCGCGCGAGCCCCTTCTTGGGGACGAGGGATGTAACGCCCCGAGACCGATGTGCCAGGTGTCCTCCAGTTATTCGCTGTTGTTGCCTTGTCATTTGCTTGCGTGTTGCATCTTATCATGTCATCATGTGCATTGCATTATCATGTTTTCAAAACTTGCATCCGTCCCGGTCTCCCCATTCCCTTCCGTTGTCCGTCCTGAGCCCAGACACACTTGCACGCGCCCGCGGCATGTCCGAAATAGTATTTTATAAGTGGCCGGAAAATGTTTTCGGAATGGGTTGAAAGTTGGCGTGCGGTCTTATTATAGTGTAGGTAGACCGCCTGTCAATTTTCGTCGCATTCGGAGTTCGTTTGATAGCCTAACCGTTAAACTATAGCGGCATTATAGCCGGTCTAACCTCGGACGTTTTCGGTCTCCGGAAACAGTCGCCGGGCCTCCCTCTCTTCTCTTATCTCAGCTCAAGACCATCTACACAACTCACTACCATTCACCGCCAGGTCTTGCCTAACCTCTCTCGTCAGCCCGTGGCCCCCCTGCTTGCCTCCTCTGCTTTCGGCCATGTCCAGCACCGCGTCGACTCCGGCATCGCCTTGCTGTCGCGTCGTTAGCCGCCGCTGCCGTGGTCTTCCCCTTCGCCAAGTCCCAGCACCCGCGGCCCTCCGCCTCTCGCCTTCTTGGATCTGCTGCGCCGCCGCGTTCCCCGTCTCCGTCGACCTCCATGCCCCGCCACCGGCCTTTGCGTTTTCTGCATCAAGCAGGAGCTCGAACCGCTGCCCTGTTCGTCTTGATTCAACGAGACCGGGCCGGCCTCCTCGTGACCGCGTGGGTCGTTTCCTGCAGCGAGGCCCAGCGCGCCCTTCTCCTCGCCGTTGTGGGCTGAAGCCCATGGGTGAGGCCACACCCTAGCATTTCCCTTTTGTTTTTTTACCTGTTGGGCCGGCCTGCCAGTTTTGGCCCGCGTGTGTTTTCTTTCAGCGTCTGCGAATTTGTTCTTTTATCCAGTTAAACAGAATAGCAGAAAAGTCCCTCTGGATCCTGCATATAATAACTCATAAACCGTGCATCGGATTAAAATGATTTATATATGTAACTTGCTTAGAATTTTGTCTAGTTTAATAATTTCCAACTTTCATCCATGTTTAAAATGTTTAAAATGTTGTTTGCATATATTTGCCCCTATGCCATGTAAAATGATTTAATTCATAACTAAATAACCGTAACTCGGATTTTAATAATCTTTATATGTAAATGGGGTAGAAAAATGCCTAATTTAACATGGTGGCTTTACTTTGCATGTTTAATAACTCTAAAATTGTGTTTAGGGCAGAACAGTACCACACCTAATATATGCATATGGGGACTTACCGGAATTGTTGTTCGTTGCTTCCGGCCTCATTTAAACTTGACTAGATAGGTAGTTTTATTTTGCTTCACCCTCTTGCCATGTTTAACAACATTTAATATTGTTGGGTACATAAACAAGATCGAACTAAATAAGTCACGTGGTGTTTCGTCAATATGCAACGGAGTTGCATATTGTGCTCCACTTAATTTGTAGGGTTGCTTGTGCACTTTGCCATGCCATGCTTCATTAAACCGGACATGCATCATAATTGTTTGTGCATCATGCCATGCTTAGGTGTGGCTTCTTCGGGTTGGTTCCGATAACGTCGCGTTTGTGAGGAACCGTTTGACTACGTCAGTTTGTCTTCTTCATGGACTCGTTCTTCTTCCTTGCGGGATCTCGGGCGAGATGACCATACCCTCAAAATCACTGCTATCTTTGCTTGCTAGATTCTCGCTCTTTTGCTATGCCTATGCCGCGATACCTACCACTTGCTTATCATGCCTCCTATATTGTTGAACCAAGCCTCTAACCCACCTTGTCCTAGCAAACCGTTGTTTGGCTATGTTACCGCTTTGCTCAGCCCCTCTTATAGCGTTGTTAGTTGCAGGTGAAGATTGAAGTTTGTTCCTTGTTGGAACATGGAGATGTTGTTCCTTGTTGGAACATGTTTACTTGTTGGTATATCACAATATATCTTATTTAATTAATGCATCTATATACTTGGTGAAGGGTGGAAGGCTCGGCCTTATGCCTGGTGTTTTGTTCCACTCTTGCCGCCCTAGTTTTCGTCATATCGGTGTTATGTTCCCAGATTTTGCGTTCCTTACGCGGTTGGGTAATAATGGGAACCCCTTGACAGTTCGCCTTGAATAAAACTCCTCCAGCAATGCCCAACCTTGGTTTTACCATTTGCACTAACAACCTACCACCTTCCCTTGGGTTCTGCAGACTCAAGGGTCATCTTTATTCTAACCCCCTCGGGCCAGTGCTCCTCTGAGTGTTGGTCCGAACTGAGCTGCCTGCGGGGCCACCTCGGGGAAACTTGAGGGTTGATTTTACTCGTAGCTAGTCTCATCTGAGTGTGCCCTGAGAAAGAGATATGTGCAGCTCATATCGGGATTTGTCGGCACATTCGGGAGGTGTTGCTGGATTTGTTTTAACTTGTCGAAGTGTCTTGTAGAACCGGGATACCGAGTCTGATCGGAACGTCTCGGGAGGAGGTCTATTCCTTCGTTGACCGTGAGAGCTTGTCATGGGCTAAGTTGGGACTCCCCTGCAGGGATTTGAACTTTTGAAAGCCATGCCCGTGGTTATGGGCAGATGGGAATTTGTTAATGTCCGGTTGTAGAAACCTGAAGTTGACCTTAATTAAAATACATCAACTGCGTGTGTAACCGTGATGGTCTCTTTCCGGCGGAGTCCGGGAAGTGAACACGGTGTTGGAGTTATGCTTGACGTAGGTTGTTCTAGGATCACTTCTTGATATAGTTGTTCGACCGTGCTTTTGCCTTCTCTTATCGCTCTCATTTGCGTATGTTAGCCACCATATATGCTAGTCGCTTGCTGCAGCTCCACCTCATACCTTTTACCCTACCTATAAGCTTAAATAGTCTTGATCGCGAGGGTGCGAGATTGCTGAGTCCCCGTGACTCACAGATATTTCCAAAACCAGTTTGCAGGTGCCGATGTTACCGAGCAGGTGACGCAACCAAGATCAAGGAGGAGCTCGATGAAGATCTTGTCCTTTGTGTTGTTTCGTTCTAGTTGATCAGTAGTGGAGCCCAGTTGGGGTCGATCGGGGACCTTGTCGCATTTGGGGTTCTTCTTTTATTTTGGTTCCGTAGTCGGACCTTGATTGTATTTGGATGTTGTAATGCTTTATTCATGTATTTGTGTGAAGTGGCGATTGTAAGCCAACTATGTATCTCTTTCCCTTATGTATTACATGGGTTGTGTGAAGATTACCTCACTTGCGACATTGCTTTCAATGCAGTTATGCCTCTAAGTCGTGCTTCGACATGTGGGAGATATAGCCGCATCGAGGGCATTACAAGTTGGTAATCAGAGCCTTCCCCGACCTTAGGAGCCCCCTGCTTGATCGTTTTTATCAGTCGTTGTTGAGTCTAGAAAAAATGTTTTGAGTCATTTAGGAATTATATATCGGAGAGTTTAGGAATTCTTTTACTCCCCAGTCCCTTCATCGCTCTGGTAAGGCATCCTGACGTAGAGTTTTGACTCTTCTCTTCTCAAATTTCACTAAAAAAAATTTAGGATCACGCGGGTATCTTGGAATTGTTCCGATGGTTTTGTGACGAGAACATTGTTCTTGGTGCCTCCTGACATTTAGGGGTTGTGGCAGTGTCCCGGGGAGTTGAGCTCCGAGGTGTTGTCGTCACAATTTTATCGTTGCAGTTCTGGAATGCCTGAGTTTAGTTTCGCCGACATCGAAAATCTCTTTTGTGCAGTTGTTGGTGAGATAACCTCGATGCCACCCAGTACTTGGGCGGGAGTTCGGGAGTATCGCCATAACTTGTATAACAGATGCTTTTTGAAGGTTGAGGTAGACGATTTCCGAAGGTTTCTTGGTTATGTGTTGAAGGATGGATACAGCTGGATGTAGGATTTGCTAGTTTTGGGTGAGATATTATGCTTCCCCTGTATCCCCAACACCTGATTGCATAACCGGAAAGGTTTGGGAGTTTCATAGGTGGGAATTCAAGTAGCTCTTAGGATATCTTTCCGACAGATGTGTGATATGAAATTGGGGTTCGACGTCTAGTGGTCCGCCTATTCACGGTTGGTTTTACAGTGGTCTCGTTGTGTCTTAAAGAGTCCTTGGCTATGCCGACTCGGGGACGCTCCGTATGTCATGTGCACTGCCTTGTACATGATGGTGTTGTACGATCGAGACTGTGTAGGCCCCACCACGAAAACTTCGGACGAAATCTCTATCATATGTTTGTTCCGGCTTATTCTGCAAGCCAATCCTTTGTTTTGTTTTGAGTTGTGGTATTCGAGTTGCTTCGAAGTCAAATGTTGATTCCATACCTTTTCCTAAGCGGTGTTCTCATACCTCGATGTGAACACTAATCCTTCTTGATCATCGAGTCTGTCTTGTCAATCCTTTTCAACCGACGTGTTTTCTCTTCAAGTGGATCCGATCATTTCAACATCCACAGGATCAATTCTAAGTTTCTCAATGGTGTTCATTTCATCCATTCCAAATTGTCTTTGTTTTCCCGCCCTCCCTCCCTTTGTTTTCTTCAAGGACTCAAATTTCTTATCGAAATATCCTTTTAGTGATGGCAAGCCTCTCCATTCGTTTCCGTCAATGTTCTTATGCGGTGATTTTCATCAAGATTCTAAGGGAGCTTCAAGCTCATCATTCTTCGTTCTTTTCCTTCTACGGTGGATTCAATTCAAGCTTTTGCTGTTGATCATATCCTTTCCTCGTTTCAAATACCCTCTCATGCCGGTGCACCTCATTATCATTCCACTTCTCGCTATTTATTATTTCGGAGTGCTGAAGATATATTGAAGATTCGCGTTTTCCACTCTTAATCCGTTCAAGCTATTTTGAGGATTGTTATCTCATTCTAGCCATTTAATTCAATCGGTGCAATCTCTCTTTTAAATCTTTTCAACGGTGTTCTTTTGAGTGGGCCCTAACCCACAGGTCTTTTCCCAGGATCTTACCTGACTCTTCTTATTTTTTCGGAGCTTCTCAAATTCATTTCAAAGTTTGATGTAAGAATGAGTTATCATCAGTCAAATGTCTTCTCCAAAATCTGTCAAAATATTTTCATCGTTGGCTCAACCTCTTCATTTTGATTCTTTCGGAGTGTCTAAATAAGTCATGATGGCATTTCTCGTCATCATTCTCAGTTCAGAAGACTAAAGAAGATTCTTCTTTCAACCTTGCTCCATTCTCTTCAAGATTCGTCATTGGAGATTGTTGCCATCCTCTCATAATTGTTTTCGATTATTAGAATTCTTTTTCACCCATCCAGAGTAATTCAGGAGTCTTTTCAGTTTGATTCTCCGAAGGCCATCATTTCGGGATTATTCATTCTCAGCTTTAAGCTATCATTCTCCAATTTTATCGGTGCTTCGTTCAAGTGATCTTTAATCGGCTCGTGATCTCTTCGTTCTCATGTATCTAAATCCTCTCAAGCATCTTCGTGTATTTGCTAATTCTTCCCGGTGTTTCTTTATCTTTACTTCGTTCGTTTTCAATTCTTACGATGGTTTGCTCAAGATTCTCTTCCATGGTTATCATATTAATTCTTTCGTTCATTCAAATCCTACCGGTGGATCATCGAAGACCTCTTCAAGTTGGCGCGATATCTATCTTAATCCTTTCTACGAGAATAAGTAGTATGCCAAATCCGTTGTTTGTCATCAATTTAATTGGTGAAGGATACGCATAACGTAATTCTTGTTCTTCTTCATCCAAGTGATTAATTCCTTATTCTGAAGGTTCATCAAATTCCTGATTTCAATTGTGTCATCTTCTCTTTTTCCCGGAGTTCCAAGCTCTCGCAATTACATCACCATGGAGATTCATTTAAATCATTGCAAGGCTTCAATCTTATTCTTTTCATCCTCCATTTTGATTGATCATTTCTTTTATTACTGGAGTTCTCATGAAGGCTCTACAAGATGGTTCATCAAGGATTTAATTCTTTCTCGAAGTGTTCATCGAGATTCTTTTCAGAGGAGCTCAAGTATTCTTTATCTTGCATTGTAAAGTGCAATTCTTTCAACCATATCATTTCAAGTGGTATTATGTCATTCTTGATAATTTGAGTTCACGTTTCAGGATTCACATGTTGTTAAGATTGAGGTATTTTAAATCCATCAATCTCGTCATTGGAGTTATCTTGTGTCATGTTTCACCTAAAACCTTCCCTAAGGATTGTTGCTATTTATGGTGCTTTTAAATGACCCAAGTTCTTCTTTTATCCTTCTGGTGAACAAGTTTCTCGTCTTCTTGTTCATATCAATCCAATTCTTTTTCCATGAGTGGCAGAATTTCACCTCATAGTTTTGAGTTGTTCTCCATAAGCCCACTACAAGCTTACTCTTTTCGTTGTTGGTTTTTTCCAACAACTCCGTTCGACCCTTCTCCTAAGGATGCATTTTCAATCTCTTTTGTGGCAGAAGCTGGCATTTTCTTCTCCATTCCTTTCTTTCAATTATCTATCTTCTATTATTTTGTTCCGGAGGCATTGTGTTGTTACCCTTTTCAGTCATCATCTCGAGTTGTGAAGATCATGATCTTTTCATGCTTATCCTTGTAACCGGAGTGTTGTGCCCTCTGCTCAAGTCCTTTTCATCCTATCAAGTTTTTGCCTCCCTTCTCAACCGGTGTGCTACCCGACGCGGTTCTTTCTTATTCCTCTTTCTTAATGGAGTGCTTTCAACTTTGTTCATCTCCATTGCTTTCTTTCTTTCAATTTGCTCAACCTCGCAAGGTTCCTTGGTTTCACTCATTGGTCAAAGAAGCAACTTAGTTTTACCTCTCCTCTTCCTCTTCCGTTTTCCCTCCGGTGCCATTCTAGATCTCGGGACGAGATCCTCTCGTAGTGGTGGAGTGTTGTAACGCCCCGAGACCGATGTGACAGGTGTCCTCCAGTTATTCGCTGTTGTTGCCTTGTCATTTGCTTGCGTGTTGCATCTTATCATGTCATCATGTGCATTGCATTATCATGTTTTCAAAACTTGCATCCGTCCCGGTCTCCTCATTCCTTCCGTTGTCCGTCCTGAGCCCAGACACACTTGCACGCGCCCGCGGCATGTCCGAAATAGTATTTTATAAGTGGCCGGAAAATGTTTTCGGAATGGGTTGAAAGTTGGCGTGCGGTCTTATTATAGTGTAGGTAGACCACCTGTCAATTTTCGTCGCATTCGGAGTTCGTTTGATAGCCTAACCGTTAAACTATAGCGGCATTATAGCCGGTCTAACGTCGGACGTTTTCGGTCTCCGGAAACAGTCGCCGGGCCTCCCTCTCTTCTCTTATCTCAGCTCAAGACCGTCTACACAACTCACTACCACTCGCTGCCAGGTCCTGCCTAACCTCTCTCGTCAGCCCGCGGCCCCCTCGCGCGCGCGTCAGAAAAGCTGTCCCGGACCCGACCCGGACTATCGCCACCGTCGGATCCGGATCAACCCCAAACATCTACAAAACATCTCCTTTTTCCTATTTGGTCTTCCTATCTTTTATTTCTCGACCGTCCGATTAAAATCGGAGGGACCAAATATCCCTAACCAAAATTCTCGTTGCTATATAAATAGATGGAACCCTAGTCATGTCCCATCGATCCATCTAATCCTTCCGCCGCCGCCACCCATGTTCCTCGGGAGCTTGTCCCGTAGCCAACCAAATCCCCCTCGGGATCCATTCCCCACCAACCATCGCTTGCCACCAACTCCTCCTTGCCTCGATCCAGCCCACAAGAGAGGAGCTCCTCCTCTGTTTTCTTCTCGAGGCCGCAGCAACAGCGCAGCTCCCGAGCGCACCTCACCTCTCTTCTCCTCGCTGATGGCTCCGCCCGTGCCGGAGCACGCGAACTGCAGCAGCAACCGAGGCCCCCTGCTCCTGCCTCCTCACCGTCGTCCAGCAGCAACAACGGAGCCGTTGCCAGGCCAGCCCCTCGCGTCCCTCTCCTTCCCTTCGTTCTCCTCCTCCTGTCGTCTCTCGGTTCCTCTCGCTCAATATTGCTCTCTCTCTCCCATGGACGTCCGTGCAGGAACCGCAAGGAGGAAGCCACCATCGCCAAGTCCCACGCCGCTGCTTCCATCGCCCGGATTGAGACTAGATGGGCCACCGCGCCGGATCCCTGCACCCTGGACCTCCCCGGCTTCGCAGGGTCCAGCGCCGCCGCCGCTCATCATGCCTCGAGTCCACCACCGCCGCCCTGCTTGCCTCCTCTGCTTCCGGCCATGTCCAGCACCGCGTCGACTCCGGCATCGCCCTGTTGTCCCGTCGTTAGCCGCCGCTGCCGTGGTCTTCCCCTTCGCCAAGTCCCAGCACCCGCGGCCCTCCGCCTCTCGCCTTCCTGGATCTGCTGCGCCGCCGCGTTCCTCGTCGCTGTCGACCTCCATGCCCCGCCACCGGCCTTTGCGTTTTCTGCATCAAGCAGGAGCTCGAACCGCTGCCCTGTTCGTCTCGATTCAACGAGACCGGGCCGGCCTCCTCGTGACCGCGTGGGTCGTTTCCTGCAGCGAGGCCCAGCGCGCCCTTCTCCTCGCCGTTGTGGGCCGAAGCCCATGGGTGAGACCACACCCCAGCGTTTCCCTTTTGTTTTTTTACCTGTTGGTCCGGCCTGCCAGTTTTGGCCTGCGTGTGTTTTTTTTCAGCGTCTGCGAATTTGTTCTTTTATCCAGTTAAACAGAATAGCAGAAAATTCCCTCTAGATCATGCATATAATAACTCATAAACCGTGCATCGGATTAAAATGATTTATATATGAAACTTGCTTAGAATTTTCTCTAGTTTAATAATTTCCAATTTTCATCCATGTTTAAAATGTTCAAAATGTTGTTTGCATATATTTGCCCCTATGCCATGTAAAATGATTTAATTCATAACTAAATAACCGTAACTCGGGATATTAATAATCTTTATATGTAAATGGGGTAGAAAAATGCCTAGTTTAACATGGTGGCTTTACTTTGCATGTTTAATAACTCTAAAATTGTGTTTAGGGAAGAACAGTACCACACCTAATATATGCATATGGGGACTTACCGGAATCCTTGTTCGTTGCTTCCGGCCTCATTTAAACTTGACTAGATAGGTAGTTTTATTTTGCTTCACCCTCTTGCCATGTTTAA
Source organism: Triticum dicoccoides (assembly GCF_002162155.2). NCBI lineage: Eukaryota > Viridiplantae > Streptophyta > Magnoliopsida > Poales > Poaceae > Triticum > Triticum dicoccoides. The sequence continues at coordinate 419,471,119 of NC_041386.1, read as the reverse complement.
CAACATTTAATATTGTTGGGTACATAAACAAGATCGAACTAAATAAGTCACGTGGTGTTTCATCAATATGCAACGGAGTTGCATATTGTGCTCCACTTAATTTGTAGGGTTGCTTGTGCACTTTGCCATGCCATGCTTCATTAAACCGGACATGCATCATAATTGTTTGTGCATCATGCCATGCTTATGGGGTGGTTGTTTACCATGATTGTTTGCTTCTTTCCGGTGTGGCTTCTTCGGGTTGGTTCCGATAACGTCGCGTTTGTGAGGAACCGTTTGACTACGTCAGTTTGTCTTCTTCATGGACTCGTTCTTCTTCCTTGCGGGATCTCGGGCAAGATGACCATACCCTCAAAATCACTGCTATCTTTGCTTGCTAGATTCTCGCTCTTTTGCTATGCCTATGCCGCGATACCTACCACTTGCTTATCATGCCTCCTATATTGTTGAACCAAGCCTCTAACCCACCTTGTCCTAGCAAACCGTTGTTTGGCTATGTTACCGCTTTGCTCAGCCCCTCTTATAGCGTTGTTAGTTGCAGGTGAAGATTGAAGTTTGTTCCTTGTTGGAACATGGAGATGTTGTTCCTTGTTGGAACATGTTTACTTGTTGGGATATCACAATATATCTTATTTAATTAATGCATCTATATACTAGGTGAAGGGTGGAAGGCTCGGCCTTATGCCTGGTGTTTTATTCCACTTTTGCCGCCCTAGTTTCCATCATATCGGTGTTATGTTCCCGGATTTTGCGTTCCTTACGTGGTTGGGTAATAATGGGAACCCCTTGACAGTTCGCCTTGAATAAAACTCCTCCAGCAATGCCCAACCTTGGTTTTACCATTTGCACTAACAACCTACCACCTTCCCTTGGGTTCTGCAGACTCAAGGGTCATCTTTATTCTAACCCCCCGGGCCAGTGCTCCTCTGAGTGTTGGTCCGAACTGAGCTGCCTGCGGGGCCACCTCAGGGAAACTTGAGGGTTGGTTTTACTCGTAGCTAGTCTCATCTGAGTGTGCCTTGAGAAAGAGATATGTGCAGCTCCTATCAGGATTTGTCGGCACATTCGGGCGGTGTTGCTGGATTTGTTTTAACTTGTCGAAGTGTCTTGTAGAACCGGGATACCGAGTCTGATCGGAACGTCTCGGGAGGAGGTCTATTCCTTCGTTGACCGTGAGAGCTTGTCATGGGCTAAGTTGGGACTCCCCTGCAGGGATTTGAACTTTCGAAAGCCGTGCCCGCGGTTATGGGCAGATGGGAATTTGTTAATGTCCGGTTGTAGAAAACCTGAAGTTGACCTTAATTAAAATACATCAACCGCGTGTGTAACCGTGATGGTCTCTTTCCGGCGGAGTCTGGGAAGTGAACACGGTGTTGGAGTTATGCTTGACGTAGGTTGTTCTAGGATCACTTCTTGATCATAGTTGTTCGACCGTGCTTTTGCCTTCTCTTCTCGCTCTCATTTGCGTATGTTAGCCACCATATATGCTAGTCGCTTGCTGCAGCTCCACCTCATACCTTTTACCCTAACTATAAGCTTAAATAGTCTTGATCGCGAGGGTGCAAGATTGCTGAGTCCCCGTGACTCACAGATATTTCCAAAACCAGTTTGCAGGTGCCGATGTTACCGAGCAGGTGACGCAACTAAGCTCAAGGAAGAGCTCGATGAAGATCTTGTCCTTTGTGTTGTTTCGTTCTAGTTGATCAGTAGTGGAGCCCAGTTGGGGTCGATCGGGGACCTTGTCGCATTTGGTGTTCTTCTTTTATTTTGGTTCTGTAGTCGGACCTTGATTGTATTTGGATGTTGTAATGCTTTATTCATGTATTTGTGTGAAGTGGCGATTGTAAGCCAACTATGTATCTCTTTCCCTTATGTATTACATGGGTTGTGTGAAGATTACCTCACTTGCGACATTGCTTTCAATGCGGTTATGCCTCTAAGTCGTGCTTCGACACGTGGGAGATATAGCCGCATCGAGGGCGTTACAAGGGATCTCTTGGCAGCTCCCTTCTTGCTAAGCAGGTGCCGGACGTGGAGGGTCTCGCCCTAGGGCTGGGCGCCTTGGAGCCAGGGCGCCTTCTTGGGGAGGAGGTGGCAGAGGCGCCTCCTAATCCTCGCCCCCTGCGCGGAATGGAGAGCGAGGCAGCAAGAAGGACGGCAAATGAGAACCCTCTGCGGCGCTGACGAGCTTTGTGATGCAGGCGAGCCAGTCCTCGTAGAGGTCGTCGATGGGGCGGTAGTGCAGGAGCTCTCTTGCTAGGAGCAGCGCGGCGTGCGCGTCCGTGGGGGCGCGACGGGCGTGGGACGACGAACCGGCCGGAGTCAGTGACGGGGTTGCGGTGCGGCCCTCCCGCTGCACCGAAGGATGCTGGGACGAGGCCTGCTGCTCGTTCCCCACTGGGCCAGTGGCGGCATTGGCGGCAGGCGACGGGGAACGATGAGGGCGTCCGCCGACGAGCGCCGTCTGGGTGACGCGGGTGGCGAGAGCAGCCCGGCACTCGGCGCGAGCCCGACGAGCGTGACACGACGGAAGATCACACGCGAACAGCGGAAAAAAAATTCCGGCGCACCCCTACCTGCGTGCCAAATGCCAGATTTTGGGTTCCGGCAGACCCTTAAGGTTCAAACTCTAGGGTGTGCACGGAGATCTTTCCCCTACCTACTCGCACTTCTATGGCTCGCAAGAAATCTAGGCTGGAAGGTAGAACACTCAAGGGACACGAGGTTTATACTGGTTCGGGCCACCTATCTGGTGTAATACCCTACTCTAGTGTGTGGTGTGGTGGATTGCCTTAGGGGCTGATGATGAACAATACAGGGGGAAGAACAGCCTCGCGAGAGGTGTTCTTGAGCTGGTGCGGTGTGTTCTACTCGGTCCGGATCTCTCTCTCTTTCCCTTCTCTCTTTTTCTCCTTTCTCCTCTCCTCTTTTCTCTGGTGGTTAGTCCTATTTATAGATGCCCTGGCCCTCTTCCCAAATAATGAGCAGGAAGGGTGCCAACAATTGGCCACTTTGCAGGGGAACATCTAGTACAAGTTATCCTGATCAAAAGTGGTCTTCGGCTGCCAAAAGCACTGGTGATGACGCCGTCTTGGGCTCCATGGTGACCTCCGTCCTGCCGCTCTGCTGGTCTTGGTGTCATTGCACCGGAATGGTAACCTTTGCCCGATGCCTTGGCTTGTGCTTGCTCCCTTTGCACCGAAGGGGAAACAAGGACACTGCGCAGGCCGGCACCCGCCTAATCTCGATCGTCATGGCTTGTGTCACAGGCTCCTCGTGAGGCACCCCTGCCTTGATCTCTCCGCCTCCTCGCGAGCCTGCCTGATGAGGCTGCTCCTGAGGAAGCCTCATGTCGTCCGCCCCGCAAGGCTTGGTCCCTTGCGAGGGTCTTGAGCTTGAGCTGATGAAGCTGGGCCGCAGTGGCCCCCACTCGAGCCACGCCGCAGGCCGCAGGCAGGGAAGTCTGGGGACCCCCGTTCCCAGAACGCCGTCAAGCTATAGCTTCAGTGTCGAGACGCATATGTGGAAATATGCGCCCTTGATTGTATAATACGTAGGAATAGTAGCTGCGCTGCTGATAGCTCCAGAACCGATTTGATGAAATGCGAGGTTTGGTGTAAGGCTTGGCGCTGTTGAAGAAGGTGTTGTGTGCCACGAAGCCATTCACATTGAAGACCCTAGGTGAAGTTGCAGTGCCCGGGAATCGTGGAAGTCTTGGCTTGGGCTTCTAGACGGGAGATCTGTGCTCGACATGATAGTCAAATTGTGGACCCGCAGCAGGTGGAGGAACCAGAATGGGCCATCGGACCATAACAGGCTGACCACGATCAAATGCCAGCTCAATTGTATGAGGTCTTGGAGGGGGTACAAGAGCATTGACATTGTCATTGATCTGGGTTTTAGGGGCCACATTGGCTTCAGGTGCTTCAGTATTGGCTTCGGGCACTGCAGTGGCTTCAGGTGCTTGCACTTCTGGCACCGTAGTAGCTTCAGGCGCCACATTAGCTTCAGCCATGACAACGTCATTGGCTTCAGTGTTGATGTTGGTGGCCGCCTCAGGATTGTTAACCTCCACTTCAGAAGTTGGAGGGTCGGACATGTTCTCCTCGAGAACAACATCTTCGTGGGACGGGGGTGTAGCAACTCTTTCTACTTCAACTCTTGGTTCTTCTCTTTCATCGGCTAATGCAGCCGCAATATCTTCAGCGGTTTTGGCTTCAGACTCTGATACGTGCACAGTGGGAGTGACTTGGAGCCTTGGTCCTTTGCGAAGCCTGAGTAATGCTGGCGACACTTGCGGAGATGGAGTGTGTTGGGCCTCAAAGTCATCGTCATCTTGCACTGGTGAGGTGACTTGTGGTTGGGGAGAACTTGGGGTGTCTTGTCGTTGTGGGTGACCAGCCCATGATGCATTCTGAGCAGTTGGTGTCAAGGGATGACCAATGCTGATGAGTTCGTTGTGCGTGAGCACAGGCGATGATACCAACTGGTGCTCAATTTGAGGAAGGACTTCATCATCTTCAACATTGTCATGAGGACCAATGTCTTCAGCTGCAGTAGGGTCAACAGCTGGATTGTCTTCAGCTTCAGGAGCCTCTGTGAAAGCAGGCTCATGAACTATCATTTGGTGTTCTTGATGTTCAGACGCAGGACGAGCCACTGAGATTGGCTCGACCTCAAGGGGCTCTGTGGGAGCATCCCGGTCTCTCTTCTTGGTTTTTCATTTCTTGGTTGGAGGTGCATCATCAGTGGTGGCCTTGGTTTTGCGATTCCTAGCTTCGGCTTCAGCTGCCCTTGTTTTCTTCAGTTCAGAAGCCACTGTGGGGACCTTAGGCTTCAAGCCTGTAATACTGGCTGGGAAGACAATTGGATGTACTTCCTGCCTTGGTGCTTCGGGTTCTGCCATAGCTGGCTTCTTCTTCTTCTTGGCCGCCATTCTGGGGTCAATGCCTGGTCGTCCCAAAGCCTTGCGCTTTTCAACTTCATTGTATCCCTGAACACAATTAGCAGCAAGATCCTTCATGTGCTCACGAGAACCTTTGGCTTCTTCGCGTTTGGTTCAGAATGCTTCCTTGAGCTCATGCATCATGACCTAGAAGTTCTAAATGTCTTCAACATTTAGCTTGACCATATGCTTCTTGAATTGAGCCTTTTCATAATCTATCTTATGCTTTAGCTCAACAATTTTCTGAGCTAGAGCCAGCTCAGCAGCAATGGCTCCGTGGAAGGCGACGCTGAGGCCATTGGGAAGCTGAAGATCATCAAAGCTGACCTTTGGGCTGTCAAACCACTCATCAATGAACTTGTTTAAGATTTCCACCTCAAAGAGAGGAAGGTCATTGAAGATTTCTACCTCTTGTTTGCTCTTGATCACCTGCTCAAGAGCGTCATCGCCAAGATCATCGTCGTTGGATAGATCAATAGCGTCATTCTCGTTGCGCAGAGCAGCAGTAGGGGTCAGTGCTTGGCTGGTGGGTTGCATGGGCATCTTCACTTTGAAGGGCTTGGAGATGCGTGACAGATCTTCAGACTGCACACTGTGTTCAGGAGGTGCAGTGGCCAGAGGCTTTGGCCGTGAAACCTTTGGTGCAGGGGCAGGCTTCGAAGCTTTAGGTTTCTTCAGCTTCTTTGGCTTCGGTGGTGCAGGCGCTTCGTCAGAATCAGCGAAGTCTGCAGGTTGATCCACGATTGCCCATTGAACCTTTATGTGAGTAATGAGACCTTCTAAGTTGTAGAAGGGCCCAACCAGATTGGGTTCAGCTTCATGTGTGCCATCAGCACGAGGAGCAGAGGGGCCTGGATTGAAGTCTAATCCCCATGACTTCTTGTTTTCTTTGGTCGAGTTCTTGGCATGCTGGAAGTTGCGCTTGAACAGATTGTCGTCGCGACACCATAGCAATGAAGATGGGTCTGCATCGGCAGGTTGTGGTCCACGGACCATGCAAGGATAGAAGCCTTGTTCAATGGCTTCAGCTCTGGATCTGGGTTGAAGATTTCTGTACAAGATGTCTCCCCATGGTCGCCTGATGGCATTTTTCTCAGCATATTCCTGGGTCACAAACCTGTACTTGAACCATTGTTCTGCCCAATATCTTCGAATCCATTGGATTCGGGTTTTCCACTGATTGTAGTCCTCCTCTAGATCTGTCTTGTACAGCTCATAGAGGTCAGGAGGCAAATCTCTTGAGGTGTTCCCACGATGTTGTCTGCCACCCTTTCTTGCAGATTTCTCTGTTGCCATGAAGTTTAGACTGAAAGGCTTCAAAGCTGTCAAAGTCTTCCGTCTACTGGTCAGACAAGAACTAGCTTCAGGAGAGTTTATATGATGCTGTAAGAACTCTGCAAATGAATGCAGACTATGAGAACCAAGGGATTCTCCCACGGACATGTACCTATGATAGCATTAAGGTGCGAGGGAAGGGGAAGAGGTCATATGCATTCTCAGAAGATTTTGAAGATAAATCAATTTAGAAGACATTGACCTCATAGTGCGAAGACATTCACTCAGAGGTAGAGAGTTGGTTCCATATTTGTACGAATCCATGAATAAGTACAAGTGAGGAATCTAACTACTTTGTGAAGCATAAGTGAATATACTAGGCATGTTATGAGATGCAGTATGAGATAGATCCAACTTGTGTGAACAGAAACTCCTTGTGGTAGAAAAGGATGAATCTATCGGATCAAAAAGACTGTAAAAAGGAGGTTTTATTTACCACATGAGGAACTGCTAGAAGGAGTGGGAGAGGAGGCCGAGCAGTTCAATCTTCCGTGCCCTAACTTGGCGACGGCGGAGAAGACGATGTCCGCGGCCGGCGTGATGACGACGCCGGTGAGGTCGCGGCAGCTAAGCGCTTTGTCGCCGGCGTCGTCGGGGGCTAGCGGTGGCGCTAGGGTTTGTGCGAGAGTGGAAGAAGAAATAATGACTGGGGTGAGGCGTGTATTTATAGGGACAGGGATGGCACAGTGTTATTACACAGGTGCCCCTGGCGGTTCACATCTGAAGGACACGTGGCGATCATGCAACACATTGGAGGTTGTTCCATGTTCCCACGCACGCCTGGATTGTCGGGTGGTCGTTCCCACTACTCCGGGTTTCAGGTTGAAGTATTTAGCATTGAAAACAGACTAATGTTTGTCTCTGTGTCTTCTGCTGACAAGGACGCGGAGAAGACATTTTGACAGTGTCAATAGAATGCATATGATTTGGATAGATAGACTTAAGATAGAAGCATAGAGGGGTTAGGGTCCGATCACATTCACTTAGTTCAAAATATTCAACGTGAAGACATAGCTATAAGTGAATGCTCTAGAGGACAGAAACCAAATTGAAGATAAACATGAGGCTATGTTAACATTGAAGGCAAACAAAAAGTGAAGACTTTGCAAATGTAAAGCCATGTGAAAAATACTTCTAAGGGAAGAATTTGGTGGTGGCGTTACCCACCGTATAGGAAGTATTAGACCCAGACACGGCGCACAATTATCGTGGTGCTCCGAAGTCAAATTCCACGTTAATGTATTCACACACAGAATGTAAGTCTTCATTGATTGAAGACATACGTTACTTCGTGTGTTGCACATCTGAGTCATCAACATGCATAAGTGTTAGGATGTGTGCCTGATCACAGGACATTTGAGGATTCCAAGATATTTAGCTCACACCATAACTTGCAAAATCTCTTCTCATCCATGGGCTTGTGAAGATATCTGCCAGTTGCTCTTCAGTGTTGACGTGTATGATATCAATATCTTCCTTCATGACACGATCTCTGAGAAAATGATGACAAATTTCAATGTGCTTTGTCTTTGAGTGCTGAACTGGTTTGTTAGCAATCTTGATGGCGCTCTCGTTGTCGCAGTAGAGTGGCACTTGCTCCAGATGAATGCCATAGTCCTTGAGTGTTTGCTTCATCCATAGAAGCTGAGGGCAGCAAGATCCAGCAGCAATGTATTCAGATTCAGCAGTGGAGAGAGATACACAGTTCTGCTTCTTTGAAGACCAACATACAAGTGATCATCCCAGAAAGTGACATGTGCCTGATGTAGACTTGCGATCCACCTTGTCACCAGCATAATCAGCATCCGAGAATCCAACTAGATCAAACTCTGAGCCCTTTGGATACCATAGTCCTAGTGTTGGGGTGTGAGCCAAATATCGAAGAATTTGCTTCACAGCTAAGTGATGCGACTCCTTTGGTGCCACTTGGAATCGGGCACACATGCAAACACTAAGCATGATATCTAGCCTAGATGCACCTAAATAAAGCAAAGAGCCAATCATGGAGCGGTATACCTTTTGATCGAACTCTTTACCATTGTCGTCGGGACCCAGATGGTGTTTAGCTAGCATTGGCGTCGTGTAACCTTTGCAGTCTTGCATTCCAAACTTCTTCAGGCAATCTTTGAGGTATTTCTCTTGAGATATGAAGATACTATTGCATTGCTGTCGTACTTGAAGACCGAGGAAAAATTTCAACTCTCCCATCATGGACATCTGATATTGTTCTTGCATCATGTATCCAAACTCATCACTGTATTTCTGATTAGTGCAGCCGAAGATAATGTCATCCACATATATTTGGCACACAAACAGTTCACCATCACATGTCTTCGTGAAGAGAGTGGGATCCAGGGAACCAGGTTTGAAGCCTTTGCTCTTCAGGAAGTCTTTGAGTGTGTCATACAAGCTTGAGGGGCTTGTTTAAGGCCATACAGTGCCTTGTTGAGCTTGTAAACCATGTCAGGATGTTTTGGATCTTCAAAGCCAGGCGGTTGTGCAACATACACTTGTTCTTCAATCTTGCCATTGAGAAAAGCGCTCTTCACATCCATTTGATACAAAAGAATGTTATGATGATTTGCATAGGCCAGCACTATGCGTATAGCTTCAAGCCTAGCCACAGGAGCAAATGTTTCATCGAAGTCAATTCCTTCAACTTGAGTGTATCCTTGAGCAACGAGATGAGCTTTGTTTCTGACAACTTGACCATGCTCATCTTGCTTGTTGCGATATATCCATTTATTGCCTATGATATTGTGCTTACGAGGATCAGGACGCTTGACCAGCTCCCATACATTATTCAACTCAAATTGTTGAAGCTCTTCTTGCATAGCTTGAATCCATTCAGGTTCCATAAAGGCTTCATCAACTTTCTTGGGTTCAGATATTGAGACAAATGCGAAGTGTCCACAAAAATTTGCTAGTTGTGTTGCCCTTGAACGAGTGAGTGGACCAGGTGCATTTATGTTGTCAATTATTCTCTCAATCCGTACTTCATTTGCAACACGAGGATGAACAGGACGAAGATTTTGCTCTTGCTGATCATTGTCATCGTTAGAAGGATTGTCTTCAGGCTGAACATTGTCTTCAGGTTGATCATGTGCAGAGATGATGATTTCCTCTTCAGGCTGAGCTTCAGATGGTATGATTTCTCCAGTTCCCATAAGCTTGATGGTTTCACTGGATGGAGCTTCATCTAGCACATTTGGCAGGTGCTCTCTTTGTGAGCCGTTAGTCTCATCGAACCGCACATCCACAGTTTCAACTACTTTATAGTGAAAGAGGTTGAAGACTCTGTAGGAGTGCGAATCCTTTCTGTATCCAAGCATAAAACCTTCATGTGCTTTCGGTGCAAATTTTGAAGTGTGATGTGGATCCTTTATCCAGCACCTAGTACTGAATACTCTAAAGTAACTGATATTTGGCTTCTTACCAGTGAGGAGCTCATAGGATGTTTTGCTCAGAAGCTTGTGAAGATAAATGCGATTGATGATATAGCATGCAGTATCAATGGCTTCAGGCCAGAACTTTCTTGGAGTCTTGTATTCGTCGAGCATCGTCCGAGCCATCTCAATAAGTGTTCTGTTCTTGCGTTCCACGATGCCATTCTGCTGTGGCGTGTACAGAGCTGAGAATTCATGAGTGATGCCCAAGGTATCAAGATAAGTGTCGAGGCTGGTGTTCTTGAATTCAGTGCCATTGTCACTTCTGATGTGCTTGATCTTGACGCCATAGCTGTTCATGGCTCGATTGGCGAAGCGTCTGAAGACATCCTGCACTTCAATCTTGTAGAGGATTATATGCACCCATGTATATCTTGAATAATCATCAACAATGACGAAGCCATAGAGACAAGCAGTAGTAGTAAGAGTTGAGTAGTGAGTGGGACCGAAGAGATCCATGTGTAGCAGTTCGAAGGGTTGAGTCGTTGTCATGATTGTCTTCGAGGGATGCTTGGCCCTCGTTATCTTTCCAGCTTCACAGGCACCGCATAGGTGATCCTTCTTGAACTTGACGCCCTCGATGCCTATGAAATGCTTCTTCTTTGCAAGAGTGTGCACGTTCCTCATGCCAGCATGCCCTAGCCTCTGATGCCAGAGCCAGCATTCTGAAGCTTTTGCAAGAAGACATACAGCAAGCTGTGGTCCTGCTGAGAAATCTACCACGTACAAATCATCTTTCCGATACCCTTCAAAGACTAGAGACTTGTCAGATTCCATTAGAACAAGGCAACTATATTTTCCAAATATCACAATCATGTTTAAGTCGCAAAGCATTGAGATAGACATTAAGTTGAAACCAAGGGATTCAACAAGCATCACTTTATCCATGTGTTGATCCCTTGAGATTGCAACTCTACCTAGACCCAATACCTTGCTTTTACCAGTATCAGCAAATGTGATGTGACTTTTGTCAGATGGACGTAAGGTTGAGTCCATGAGAAGACTTCGCTTGCCAGTCATGTGATTAGTACACCCACTATCAATAATCCATTCTGAAGCAGCTGGTGTCATACCCTACAGTGCAGTTAGGGGGATAAGCTTCACGAAGAGAATTGTGAAGCATAAGCATTTGACGAGCAAGTGGATTATGAAAGCTTAGATCGAGGTTAGGACTGATAGAGCAAGTAGCAAGCGATTCAGGAACAAAATACATAATAAGACCATTTGGGCATTTGATCTTGTGCCCTACAAGTTGTTTAAGGTCCCCAGCAATAGCTTCAGACGCATTTGATTTTTGGCTGGAGACCTTTCCCTGCAAAAGAGAGTTAAGCTTTCTTAGCCACCCACATCTTCAAGGGTGGCTTCGAAGCAATGAGTCTAAGTGCAGCATCTGAGAACTTTGGCTTTGGAGCCCTAGAAAATAGTCTTGTAGGTGGACAATAGTATTCATAAGAATAAGCAGAGTAGTTCTTGGTCTTATGAACATGGCGGTTTGATGAAACACGCTCATATTCATAGGCCTGAGTATGGTTTCCCTGCAAAACATTTGCGTTAGTGCGACTCAGGTGAGTCCTTTGTCTGTATGAAGCCTTTGGACCATATGAAGCCTGTGGTCTGGGGTTTGTCTTCTTCACTTGTGGTGTCATGACGACATTCATAGGAAGATTCTCCAAACACTTTTTCGGCACCCAGACTTTCTTCATAGGTGGCCCATTCCTGCAGTTAGTACCAATATACCTGGCAAACACTTCACCATTCTGATTCTTAAACAGTTTATAGATTGCATCAAAGGATTCATCAATAACAATGGGATTAGCACAAGTGAAGCCAAATAGGGTGGATGGATCCACTGAAGATTCCTTTGCATCAACCCATGTGGTGTTGGGGTACTTCTCAGGTTTCCAGTAAGAGCGATCAACATTCATTTTCCTTTCGAACCCAACACCCTCTTTCCTAGGGTTTCGGTTCAGGATCTGCCTTTTGAGGACATCACATAGTGTCTGATGCCCTTTGAGACTTTTGTACATCCCTGTTGCAAGCAATGTCTTCAACCTAGCATTTTCATCGCCAATAGTAGTGGTATCCTCAGCAGAGGGGTTAGTTACCACATCAACAGTTGAAGGTATTGCAATAGTCACAGCAGTAGAACATCCAGCAATAGAAGTAGCGTTGTCACGCTCAATGCATTTAAGACATGGTGGGTCAAATCCTTCCTGAGCGGAACTGATCTGTTTGGCGCGAAGTGATTCATTTTCCTTTTGAAGATCTTCATGAGCCACTCTCAATTTCTCAAGATCTTGCTTCCTTTGAAGATAATCATAAGAAAGCTTTTCATGAGTTGTTGAGAGCGTTTCATGACGACTTTCAAGTTCCTCATACTTAACATGAAGATTTTTTATGTCTTCAATTAAGGACTGAGATCGAGTCATTTCAGCGTCTAACAGATCATCGCTTTTGTCTAACAGTTTCTGAATATGTTCCATAGCATTCTATTGTTCAGTTGCAATTTTAGCAAGTGTTTTGTAGCTGGGTTTGGAACCACAATCAAAGTCATCTTCACTAGATGTTTGATAGTGAGTAGTGCGTGTGTTTACCTTGGCACCGCTTGCCATGAAGCAGTAGGTGGGAGCGGAGTTGTCCTTGTCATTTGCATCAGCGTCGGTGATGAAGTCATTGTCTTCAGTGTTGAAGATGGACTTGGAAACGTATGCTGTAGGCAGGCTTCCAACGCCAGAATCGGACTCCTCCTCAGACTCCACCTCCGCCTCCTCAGAAGCGGACTCCTCCTCTGAATCCATTTCCTTGCCAACAAACGCACGAGCCTTGCCAGATGAGCTCTTCTTATGTGATGAAGACTTGGAAGAAGACTTTGAGTATTTCTTCTTCTTCTTGTCGTCAGAATCATATTCCTTGCTCTTCTTCTTCTTGTTGTTCTCATTGTCCCACTGCGGACACTCAGAGATGTAGTGACCAGGTTTCTTGCACTTGTGACATGTTCTCTTCTTGTAGTCATGAGCAGAAGCTTCATCATTCCTTGAGCTGGATCGTGAGGACTTTCTGTAGCCTTTCTTCTTAGTGAATTTCTGAAACTTCTTCACAAGCATAGCATGCTCCTTTCCAATGTCTTCAGGACCATCCGAACTGCAATCAGATTCTTCTTCGGATGAGGAAATAGATTTTTCCTTCAAAGCACGAGTTCGCCCATAGTTGGGACCGTAGATGTCTCTTTTCTCAGGAAGCTGAAACTCATGTGTGTTGAGCCTTTCAAGTATGTCAGATGGATTGAGTGTCTTGAAGTCAGGACGTTCTTGAATCATCAGGGCTAGGGTGTCAAATGAGCTGTCAAGTGATCTCAGGAGTGTCTTGATGACTTCATGCTTGGTGATCTCAATAGCGTCGAGGGCTTGAAGCTCATTTGTGATTTCAGTGAGTCGACCAAATGTGAGTTGGACATTCTCATTGTCGTTTCTCTTGAAGCGGTTGAAGAGGTTGCGAAGGACACTGATTCTTTGATCTCTCTAGGTCGAGACGCCTTCGTTGACCTTGGAGAGCCAGTCCCAGACTAGCTTAGATGTTTCCAGAGCACTCACACAGCCATACTGCCCTTTGGTCAAATGACCATAGATGATATTCTTGACGACATACCAGAGGTCGACATCAATGGCTTCAAGATGCATGCGCATCTTATTCTTCTAGTAGGGATATTCAGTTCCATTGAAGACTGGGCACACAGAGGAGACTTTGATTATCCCTATAGTCAACATAGCTAAAACTCCAGGTGGTTAAACTGAATCACACAGAACAAGGGAGTACCTTGCTCTGATACCAATTGAAAGTGCTAGTGATCGACTAGAGGGGGGTGAATAGGCGATTTTTATGAAAGTCTTCAAAACATGGAAGTTTCGAAGACAAACGATAGAAATAAACCTATTACCTTGCAGCGGAAGGTAGACTACACTAAGCTAGCCATAGTCAAGTATTCAATGAAATGAAAGCATAAAGAATAATAGTAGCAAGGCAGTATAGATCAGGATGGAAGATAGTATGAAGCCAATCAGAACAAGTAGTCACACAGTGAAGACAAATAACTAATGCAAACAGGCAATGACTTCACAAGGACCAATCAGCACATAAGGAGATGGGAAGGATGGAACTAGTGGCTCGTTGAAGACAATGATTTGTTGGACCAGTTCCATTTGCTGTGACAACTGTACGTCTGATTAGGGAGGCTGAGATTCAACTCAAAAGACCGTGTTTTCATGTTGGTGGGAACGACACCTATGGGATCACAAGAATCTCTACTGTGGTTAGCAGGGCGCGGGGTCATGAGAAGAGCGGATCAAACAGATAGCACACAGTTTGTTTATCCAGGTTCGGGCCGCGAGGATGCGTAAAACCCTACTCTTGCTTTGGTGCATAGTATATCTGTGTTCTTGAGCTAGCTATGGGGCATGAGGAGCTCCAAAAAGCCGAATCCTTCCTCTGGTTGCCTCGGGCCTCCTTTTATAGAAAAAAGGGGTTGCCACAGTGGCACACAGGAGGTGGAAAGGGTACAGTGCTGCGAGGTTATCCCTTGCATCACATGACAAGGCGCATTTAATGCGTCTTGCTTAGGTGTCCTTGCTTTATCGGGGACGGGGGAGAAACCTGTCTCGTCCATCACCGCTCCTTCTTGTGTCGACACGCGCCCTGGCCAGCGACGCTTGCGATGCCATGTAGGCAGGCAGGCAGCTGAGGTGGCATAGTGGTGGGTCTTCACGAAGATCTGCATGCCGCCACGCGGGTGTCTGCCCAGCTGGTTGGGTCGGCAGCTGCATGCATGCGGTGGTGGAGGTTTAGTCGGCGTGGGCCTGATGGTAGCTCTGTGGGTGTCCTCGGCAAGGGTCTTGCCGAGGCGCCTGCTGTCATCCCCGGCAAGGCGCTTGGCGGGGGCCTTGTGGTCTTCCTCGGCTGGGATTCCGCCAAGGGTTGTCGTCTCCTTAGTGCGTATCTGATCTTGAATGCCTTCACAAAGATCTGCATGCCGCCACGGGGATGTCTCCCGAATCCTTGCCCTTTGGGGGCAGTGGACTCAAGGGTGATTTGCTCCGTAGGCGCGGGACGAGTCGTCGCGGCAAGGGTCTTGCCGGGGCTGCTAGAACTGTCTCCCGGCAAGGATCTTGCCGGGGGAGTCCGCTTCGTCCCCTTTGCTCTTCGTTGTCTTGGCCTTGGCGTCGTTCTAGTTCTCTTGAGCTTCGGTCTTACCCTGGCTCACCTCCCTTCCCTTGCTTGGTGTGGTGGTATCCGCGGCTCAGACTTCCCGTGCACAGTTATAGGGGTACAAAAAGTGTACCCCTCTTTTTGTACACCGACAGGAGCCCCTAGGCCTGGGCCACACATAAGCGCAACGCGTTGTTGGGCTAGGCCAAAAAACGTTGCGCGGGCAGGCGGGGAGGTTTTTACCGTGGTAAGATTCTTCGTGCGCTGTGCTTCCCACGATTCCCGCGCGTGGCGCAGCATGGGGAGGCGCATGTGACGTGGGCGGCATGCATGGGGTTGGTGCCCGCAGGCATGTGTCACATCGTAGTAAAGGGGCGGTTCGCTCCTTCCCCATGAACGGAGGGAGGCATGGAGGCGCGGCCCATTTACTGAATGGGGCCGAGGCGCGGTCTTCAAGGCATCCACTCCCCACGATCACGGGGTGGGGAGTGGTCGCCTCACCCGTCCCTTCGGCTCTGCATGTCCGCCACGTGTCTCCCATGCGCCTGGGGTGGCAAACGGTGGAGGCGTGAAACCGAGCCATCGCTGGTTGGGGCGGCGGGTCGGTCCTGGCTCCCTGCACCTTCCGTATCTTGATTGGCCGAGCAGGGCGGCCGAGCCCCAACCCCGATCCTTTATAAAGAGCGGGAGGGGGGATGGCGTCCCGCATTCTTTCATCTTCTTCTTCCTTCATCTTCTGCTCCTCCCTTCCATCCGTCATGGAGAGAGGGAATCCCGGTCCTTCAACAGTGGCGGCGAGGGTCGTCGCTCGACAACGTGTCCTTCCTTCTCCTGCGCCTGCGGTGGCAGAGCCAGCCGCGAGGGGAAGGGGGAGGGGGCGAGGCCGTGGGCGAGGCCGGGGTGCTCGGGGAAGGGGAGGACGGGGCGGCGCGCCGGCCTCGCCTCCGCCAGCTCCTCCTCCTCCAATGGAGGGCCATGTTGGGGATGACCCTTGCGAGTTCTTTGTCAGGCTGCGTCGGCCGCCGCGCCGTCGCCTTCGTCTCCTGACTCCATTTGCGTGGGAGATGGAGCTGGATCCGCCGGAGTCATTGCGGCTACACATGAGGGGCTGCGGGATCAGTGGCACGCGGGTCCGCGTCGACTTCCCCGCCCCTCACGTGACGTATCTTCATCGGGGATGGAAGACGTTTGCTCATACCCACCGCTTGACGGAGGGGCTCACTCTCCATTTTAAGCTGATGGAGAGTGGCCTTCTCTCCGTCAAGGTCTTCGGTCTCTTTGGGACCCGTACAAGGTGTTGCGTGGAGAGCTCTTCTGATAGTGAAGACTCCTCCTCGGGCGGGAGTGACGAGGAGGACAGCGGCAGCGACGACAAGGGTAGTAGGCGGCAGGATGACGGGTCCGACTAGGTGTCGGGTGCCGCTCCGTGCGGCACCGGTGCCCCCATCATCCGTGTCGCCGGCTCCTTGAACTTCTCGGGGTCATCTCCTTGGGCAGCTGGCGTTGGGAGGCTGCAGAAGAGGAAGAGGGTGGGCGGCAAGGCCGTCAAGTCGGAGTACGCGGGCACCGATGCCTTCGGCGCGTGCTGACGCCCTGCCGCCTCGTCTTCGAGCTCTGCTTCCGGCGCCGCCATCACCATCCGGCCTTTGGACGGCCACCAAGATATTCTCTTGGTGTCTTCTGCCACTCGTAGCTCGCCTAGGCGCTCCTTTTGTCCTTTTCGCCTCCTTGACCTGCCTCCTGATGAGAGGGACAAGAAAGGGATTACGGGCACCTTATCTCTTTTTAGTTTGTAAGCCTTCGGGCCTTTGTTGAATTTAAAACTTGTAATCCCATCATTCATGTTTTTCATTCCCTATGGACTGTACCTGAGCGGAATGTTTTTTTAATGAAAAAGGGATGCTTGCCGGGTCATTTGTTTGTGGGTGGAACCCATGACAAGGAGTAAATCCTTGATATCTTCAAGATAAACATTTCCTTGCCCTGCAACAGGCCTTGCCGTCTCCCCACTTCGCTCAACCTTCCTCACGCCTTTGGCTAAGGCAGGGATGAGGTGGGTTCAGGCTCCTTGTTTCATCCTTTCGCTGCCGCGACTACGACCAAACTTGGCCCTAGGAACGAGCCCTAGGGCCTAGAGTTAGGGGAGCACGGTAGCTTAGGGGAAAACGAGGTTTCACATACCTCAATCCATAATGGAATGCATGATAAGGGATGAAGAACTTATCTGAAGCTGCAGTCCCCAGCAACCCTGGTTCGCCGTGGGTGAATCTTTGCTCTTGCAGCCCCTGGCAATACTGGCTTGCCGGGGGCTAGATGCTGGTCTGTTCCTCTTTTTTTCTCCCCAAGTGGTTCGGCACGGATATCTGTGTGTCCTGTGAACCAAAGAAGACAAAAGAAAGACAAAGATACGCACACTCGACCTCTAAGCTAGGGGTTAGTCGCCGCTAAGCACTATCAACCCTAACCAAGGACGAGACTCAACCTAGCATGCATGCTATAACTTAGGGCGCCAACGCTTCATTTATTTATGCTCAGGGTCTGCGCCTGGCTTTCTACAAAGGGTTACATGCATCATCGGCAAGGCTCGTACAAAAGGTGGCTTGCCGGGGGGCCCGGCAAGCCGCGCCTCACGGGTAAAACTTGCGAAGATGCTCAATGTTCCAGGAGTTACTCACCGGAACGACATCTTCGGTCTCCAGGCGGACTGCGCCGGGCCTAGTGACTCGTATTACCCGATACGGGCCTTCCCACTTTGGCGTCAACTTGTTGGAATTCTTAGCCGATTGAACGCACCAAAGAACAAGGTCGCCTTCCTCAAAGCTTTGGGCATGAACCTTGCGGCTATGGTAGCGGCGCAAGGCTTGCTGGTAGCACGCTGCTCTCACAACCGCCCGAAGACGTCTTCCTCAAGGAGCGTTGCATCATCTTGCCGCAATTGCTCTTGATCAAGCTCATCATAAGCGAGTACTCAAGGTGACCCATATATGAGTTCCATGGGGAGAACTGCTTCTGCCCCGTATACCAGGGCAAAGGGTGTCTGGCCGGTGGCTCGATTTGGTGTCGTTCTGATTGACCAAAGAACCTCCAG
Organism: Triticum dicoccoides; assembly: GCF_002162155.2. Classification (NCBI taxonomy): domain Eukaryota; kingdom Viridiplantae; phylum Streptophyta; class Magnoliopsida; order Poales; family Poaceae; genus Triticum; species Triticum dicoccoides. The sequence continues at coordinate 419,453,106 of NC_041386.1, read as the reverse complement.
CAATTCATCAATCCAGCGCCTTCCACTCTTGTGCAGTCTGTCAAAGGTCCTTGTCCTCAGGCCTCGCGGTACTTCAGCATTTGCCCTCTCAGCTTGACCATTGCTTCGTGGGTGAGCAACGGAAGCGAAACAGACCTTGCTGTCGAGGTCTTGAATATATTGCATGAAGGTGTGGCTTGTGAACTGCGTGCCGTTGTCGGTGATAACCCTATTGGGTACACCAAAACGGCACACCAGTCCTTTGAAGAACTTGACGGCTGACTGTGCTGTGACCTTCCTCACTGCTTCCACTTCTGTCCACTTTGTGAACTTGTCGATTGCAATGTACAAGTACTCAAAGCCCCCGACAGCATGGGGGAAAGGGCCCAGTATGTCGAGCCCCCAAACCGAGAAAGGCCAGGAGAGAGGAATGGTTTGAAGGGCTTGAGCTGGCTGATGAAGCTTCTTTGAATGGAACTGACACGCTTCACACCTGGTGACTAGTGTCGTCGCATCCTGGAGGGCGGTGGGCCAGAAGAAGCCTTGCCGAAACGCTTTGCCAGCAAGGGCCCTTGACCCGATGTGGGATCCACATACGCCTCCATGTATCTCCACCAACAGCCCCAGTCCTTCCTCTCGAGGGATACACTTCAATTTCACGCTGTTCGGCCTCTTTCTGTACAGGACGTCATCGACGAATTGGTACATAGTAGAGCGATGGGCTACTTTTTCCGCTTCTTCCTGCTCCTTAGGAAGTTCCCCTGTTTGGAGGAATCGGACGGTATGTTGTGCCCACGCTGGAGCCTGGGGCTTGACGGCGAGGACTAAAGGCATTTCCTCCGCTATTGGAGCGACTGTCTCCATGGCAAGAGCTTGATGCTCTGTCGGAGCCAGCCGTCCCGTAGCGGGCTCAGTGTCTCCGGCAACATCCTTGCCGGCGGCTTCGGGGAGCTCGGCGAGAAAGTACTTGTCGTTGTACTTTTCGCCAACATTAGGTTTGAAGGCACGGTGAGTGGGCCACTGGAACTGCCGCAGCTCACGGGTAAAAGTCAGACAGCCTACCTCGTAAGGTAGGCCTCCAGGGCTCTCCGGGGTCGGGTGGTTCACAACAGGCCCTGCTCGCCTGTCTGACTGGTGGCGCGCTCCGCGCCGGCGCTCGATAGTGGTTCGAGCGTCTTCATGGGCTCGTTCCTGAAGAACTTGGCGCTTGTCACAGTGGGTCCGCGGGTCACATGATGCTATGGAGATCTCGTCGCCCGCAACGTCGCGACAAGCCGGCGTCCGCGGTACCGAATGGGGAAGAGGTGAATGCACCATGGTCGCGGCACCGCCGGCTTTTCCACCACTGGTCCGCGGGACTCCATCGGAGCGTCGACCCGGGGGCCCCACCGGACTTGGTTCGTCTTTGTTGGCCACCGCAACAAGGCTTCGGATAGTGGCTCTCCATTCATCGAGTTTCCCCGTAGTGGGAGGAAAGTCGAGGAGCAACTGTGCGCGCGCCAGGGCCTCTGCTGGCGTCGGTGGCAGCGAAACCTGCACGGATCGCGACGCGCTTCGACTTCTGACCATGTCAGAAGGAGCTCTATCACGACCCCGTTGTCGCATGCCATTTTCACCATCACCTCGGCGAGTGGGCAGGTCTTCTACGTCCCGGGAGTGGCGCTCGGGGCTCTTCCCGCGGCGACGCCCGGGATCTTCGGCGTGATTACGCCGTTCGTCGCGCGCTGCCTGGGAGGAGCGCACTGTTGGCGCCGGCGTGGGAGTCTTGGAGGCCCTTGCGTCGCCTTCGGGCGGGTCGACGATGACCCTGGAAGGCCCCTCTCCACCCGCGAAGGGCTTGGCTCCGCCTTTGGATTTGGCGACGTGTGGCCCGTTACCAGGCGCACAAACATCGCCGCCTCCCAAACTCCGGCTGCTGGGATGGTGTTGGTGTTCGCGAGCAGCGCCCCTGGTCCTTTCTGCGACCGGTCCGCTGCTCGCCCGCGTTGGGACGGGCTCTCCGGCTTCCGACTGGCCAACCGCCACTGTCGTCTTCTTCTTGGGCGCCATGATGATGAAGAAGCACCGAACTAACTGCTAAAGCCGATTCTCACAACTGCGTCCCCCTACCTGGCGCGCCAAAGATGTCGGTGGGAACGACACCTATGGGATCACAAGAATCCCTACTGTGGTTAGCGGGGCGCGGGGTCATGAGAAGAGCGGATCAAACAGATAGCACACAGTTCGTTTATCCAGGCTCGGGCCGCGAGGATGCGTAAAACCCTACTCCTGCTTTGGTGGATAGTATATCTGTGTTCTTGAGCTAGCTATGGGGAGTGAGGAGCTCCAAAAAGCCGAATCCTTCCTCTAGTCGCCTCGGGCCTCCTTTTATAGAAAAAAGGGGTTGCCACAGTGGCACACGGGAGGTGGAAAGGGTACAGTTTTGCGAGGTTATCCCTCACATCACATGACAAGGCGCATTTAATGCATCTTGCTTAGGTGTCCTTGCTTTATCGGGAACGGGGGAGAAACCTGTCTCGTCCGTCGCCGCTACTTCTTGTGTCGACACGCGCCCTGGCCAGCAACGCCTGTGATGCCATGTAGGTAGGCAGGCAGCTGAGGTGGCGCAGTGGTGGGTCTTCACGAAGATCTGCATGCCGCCACGCGGGTGCCTGCCCAGCTGGTTGGGTCGGCAGCTGCATGCATGCGGTGGTGGAGGTTTAGTCAGCGTGGGCCTGATGGTGGCCCTGCGGGTGTCCTCGGCAAGGGCCTTGCCGGGGCCCCGGCAAGGGTCTTGCCGAGGTGCCTGCTATCATCCCCGGCAAGGCGCTTGCCGGGGGCCTTGCGGTCTTCCTCGGCTGGGATCCCTCCAAGGGTTGTCGTCTCCTTAGTGCGTATCTAATCTTGAATGTCTTCACAAAGATCTGCATGCCGCCACAGGGATGTCTCCCGAATCCTTGCCCTTTGGGGGCAGTGGACTCAAGGGTGATTTGCTCCGTAGGCGCGGGACGAGTCGCCGCGACAAGGGTCTTGCCTGGGCTGCTAGAACTGTCTCCCGGCAAGGATCTTGCCGGGGGAGTCTGCTTCGTCCCCTTTGCTCTTCGTGGTCTTGGCCTTGGCGTCGTTCTAGTTCTCTTGAGCTTCGATCTTAACGTGGCTCACTTCCCTTGCCTTGCTTGGTGTGGTGGTATCCGCGGCTCAGACTGCCCGTGCACAGTTATAGGGGTACAAAAAGTGTACCCCTCTTTTTGTACACCGACAATTCACCTTATTCCCCTTGAGCTAAGGACACCCAGTCCTCGCCCAATCACTCTGGTAAGTCTTCAAGGTAGACTTCCAGACCTTCACAGACTTTGTTCACCGGCGATGCACAATGACTCTTGGATGCTCAGAACGCGACGCCTAACCGGCTGGAGGATTCATAGTCCTCAAGTGTAGTAAGTCTTCAGATCACACAGACAGGAAGACTTAAGTGATTCCTAACACTCTTTGGCTCTGGGTGTTTAGGGCTTTGTCCTCGCAAGGAATTCTCTCTCAAAGTCTTCGAGGTGGGTTGCTCTCAAACGACAAAAGCTGTACACTAACTCTAAGCAGCCAACCGTTTATGGTTGTAGGGGGTGGGCTATTTATAGCCACTAGGCAACCCGACCTGATTTGTCTGAAATGACCCTGGGTCACTAAGGAACTGACATGTGTTCCAACGGTCAGATTTCAAACACACACGGCAACTTTACTTGGGCTACAAGCAAAGCTGACTTATCCAGCTCTGGATAAGATTTGCTCTCATTGTCTTCACTCGAAGACATAGGATTTTGGTTAAGCATCACTTCAGTCATTCTGACTGGTTCACTTGGACCCCACTTAACAGTACGGTGGTTCCTATGACTCAACAAAGAAGAAAAAGAACGACGAAACAACTAAGTCTTCGCGCTCCATAGTCTTCACGCAATGTCTTCTCTTGTCATAGTCTTCAATGTAAATGTCTTCACATACCACCTTTGACTTCAATGTCTTCATACATTTTTAGGGGTCATCTCCAGTAGGAAAACCGAATCAATGAGGGACTTCTACCTGTGTTATGCTGCAATTCTCACAAACACATTAGTCCCTCAACCAGGTTTGCCGTCAATACTCCAAACCAACTAGGGGTGGCTCTAGATGCACTTACATACATACTTGTTTATCAATAGTTGGCCCACCTTACATCCTCAGAAAGTGTCTTGGGTCTCGTGTTGCAGCTGGCTCTACTAACCAAGAGCCTGCTCCTCTTCTCTTTACTCCAACTAATAAGCACATATATATTATTCTATTCCTTATAGCCTGCTTAGACTACCCACAGTGGGAGTAACATAGGTAGTAACATCACACGTATCTAGATAAAATAGATGATGTGGCAAGCAATAAATGAAGAAAGAGAGGAAAGTGGTAACATAGCTAGTTAGACTGGCCACAATGGGTAGTAACATATGTGTGGTAACATGCAACACTTCATTTATTAGGCTTAGACTCATTTTTCCTTGATATGTGTGTGATGTTACTCATACTACTAGTAACTAGATATGTTACCATTTCCCTCCATTTCTTCATTTATTGCTTGCCACATCATCTATTTATCCTAGATATGTGTGATCTTACTACCTATATATGTTAGGGCATCTCCAATGGTTGTAAGATAGTTGTTGGTAGACTTTGCCACATAGGATTTTTGTTGATGTGTCATACAATAAATGAGGGAAGATAGCAAGGTTGTATGTACATGAACCAACACCCCTTGCACAGGCTCCAATGTAGAATGAGAGAGCACCTTATTTATTATCTCACATCCTATTGGGCAAACTAGATACAATCCATTGGAGTTGTTGTATGTTAAGGTGTTGGTTGATGACATGACATATTTTACCAACAAGCTAACATACAAATTGTTGGAGATGCCCTTACTCCCACAATGGGTAGTCTAAGACTACCCACAGTGGGAGTAACATATATAGAGTAGTAACATCACACATATCTAGGTTAAATAGATGATGTGGCATGCAATAAATGAAGAAAGAGATGAAATTGGTAACATAGCTAGTTACTACTAGTGTGTGTAACATCACACACATATATATCAAGGAAAGATGTGTCTATAGCCTAATAAATGAAGTGTTGCATGTTACCATACACATATGTTACTCCCCACTATAGAGGAAGTAACATAGACTAGTAACATGGGCATGTTACTAGTCTATGTTACTACCCATTTGTGGCTAGTCTTACTAGTAGTATGAGTAATATCACACATATCAAGGCAATATGAGTCTATAGCCTAATAAATGAAGTGTTGTGTCACACCCACAATGCGGCTATATCTCCCACGTGCCGGGGCACGACTTAGAGGCATAGCCGCATGGTAGGTCTGTCGCAAGAGGGGTAATCTTTACACATCCCATGTACTGAATAAGAAAGGGATAAAGAGTCGGCTTACAATCGCCACTTCACACAATACATAAATAGTCATACATCATCTAGAATACAATCAAGGTCCGACTACGGAACCAAAATAAAGAAACACAACACCAAATGCTAGATCCCCGATCGTCCCAACTGGGCTCCACTACTAATCATCAGGAAAGGAAACATAATAGTGACCCAAGTCTTCATCTAATTCCCACTTGAGTTCAGTAGCATCCCCTGCTCTGGCATCATCGGCACCTGCATCTGTTTGGAAGTATCTGTGAGTCACGAGGACTCAGCAATCTCACACCCGCGTGATCAAGACTATTTAAGCTTAAGGGTAGGAAAGGGTAGCGAGGTGGAGCTGCAGCAAAGCACTAAGCATATATGGTGGCTAACTTACGCAAAAGAGAGCGAGAAGAGAAGCAACGCACGGTCGAGAAGCTAATAATGATCAAGAAGTGATCCTGAAGCTACTTACGCTCAAGCATAACACAAGATCGTGTTCACTTCCCGGACTCCGCCGAAAAGAGACCATCACGGCTACACACGCGGTTGATTCATTTTAATTAAGTTAAGTGTCGAGTTCTCTACAACCGGATATTAACAAATTCCCATATGCCACATAATCGCAGGCACGGCTCTCGAAAGTTTATACCCTGCAGGGGTGTCCCAACTTAGCCCGTCACAAGCTCTCACGGTCAACGAAGGATATTCCTTCTCCCAGGAAGACCCGATCTGTCTTGGAATCCCGGTTACAAGACATTTCAACAATGGTAAAACAAGACCAGCAAAGCCTCCCGATGTACCGACAAATCCTGATAGGAGTCGCACGTATCTCGTTCTCAGGGCACACCGGATGAGCGCTCCGTACAACTAAAACCAACCCTCGAGTTTCCCCAAGATGGCGCTGCAAAGGACTCTAGTTCGGACCAACACTCAGAGGAGCACTGGCCCGGGGGGTTTAAAATAAAGATGACCCTTGAGTCTGCAGAACCCAAGGGAAGGTATATGGTGGTAGGTAGGCAAATGGTAAAACCAAGGTTCGGCCTTGCTGGAGGAGTTTTATTCAAGGCGAACTATCAAGGGGTTCCCATAACACCCAACCGCATAAGGAATGCAAAATCAAGGAACATAACACTGGTATGACGGAAACTACGGCGGCAAGAGTGGAACAAAACACCAGGCAAAAGGCCGAGCCTTCCACCCTTTACCAAGTATATAGATGCATTAAAGTAAATAAGAGATAGTAATGATATCCCAACAATATACATGTTCCAACATGGAACAAACTTCATCTTCATGTGCAACTAGCAACGCTATAAGAGGGGCTGAGCAAAGCGGTAACATAGCCAAACAACGGTTTGCTAGGAAAGGTGGGCTAGAGGCTTGACATGGCAATATGGGAGGCATGATATAGCAAGTGGTAGGTAGCGTGGCATAGTAATAGAGCGAACAACTAGCAAAGCAAAGATAGAAGTGATTTCGAGGGTATGGTCATCTTGCTTGCAAAGTTCTTAGAGTTGTCGAAAGCTTGGTCATATTTAGCGTACTCAATAGGTTCCTCGATCACGTACTCATCTCTCGGCTCTACCAAAAGCAAGAACACAAGCAAAGGACCAACAATCAATCACGGTTCAATGCACAAGCCACATGATGCAAAACATGGCATGATATGCAAGACATGATATGCAATGCATATGTGTGCTTCGGAAGGGAAAGAATGAACAAGGCATCAACTTGTAAAACCAAGTGTTCCACTGGAATGATGAGATGATCTCGGGTGAAATCGATATAAAGATCACCGGAAATGGATGCACGTTTGCAAATGGCAAGCAAAACAATAATGCCACAATTCTACGATTAACATCACAATGCCATCTAGAATGTAACAAGAAACTAAGCTACTGCACTCCAACATAGCAACAAAGCACATGGCAGTGAAATACTCAAGATGCTTGACAAAACAAGAAAACTGAGCTACGACTAAATCACACAAGAACAGGTTGAAACAAGCATGGCAAAAGTGCAAAAGATATCAGCTTCACAGACTTAGAGAAATTACTAACATGTCAAAAACAACATCAGGAAGCAATGTTTAGAGAAAGCAAACAACAAGCTACAGGAACATATCATAGCAAACCAAGGCATGGCATGAATCTACTAAATTCATAGAACTAAAATCTCTTACCGATTATGAGCCAAAAAGGCACTGAAGATATGATGGCACCCATGTAAACATAGCTAGTTCTGTTAGCAGTTTCAGACTTAGCAGAAAACTGGGCATGGCATAAACAGCATTATGAAGGCATCTTTGCGAGCTCAAATCACTCATCACAAAGCCTTGCATGACAAAACAAGAATGGCAACAGCAAGATGACATGTCAATGAAGCTAACCATGGAAAGAGCAAGTTCATAGCATGCATGGATCACTAACAACAACCATGGCAAAATTGATTAACATGTAAACAATCTGCCAGGAACATTTTATAGCAAAAGTAGAGCAAGAATTAGACATGCTAGAGCACTCCATAATTGCAAACATGGGCATGGATGGATAGAGCATAACCATATGTCCAAAACACCCTTACTGAAGATACTCAAAACAAGCATGGATCTCACTGCAGCATCAAGTTTACATGGCATCAAAATAATAGCAAGAAAATTACTTACTAAAATCCTAAGTCCCTGAAAACAGCAATATCACGAGGCCTCAGAGCGGCGGCGGGCGGAGTCGGCGTCGGAGCGAAGATACCGGATGGTGGTAGCGGTGGAGCACGGCAGCGGGGCAGCGCTGGTGCTCCGGCGGCGGCGGGCGGAGCTGCGGCAGGGGCGGCGGCGCAGGCGCGCAGCGGTCGGGGCACGGGCGGCGGGGCGCGGGAGGAGAGACGGCGGCGAGGCGCGGCCCGGTCGACGCACGGGAGGGCCGGCCGCGGGCCAGGAGGGCCGGTGCGGTGGGAGGTGGCGGCAGCCATGTGGCAGCACTCCAGTGGCTGCGGGGCGGCGGCGGCCTCGTCTGGTGGTGGCGGGGGCGATTTCTAGGGTTTTCGGGACCCGGATTTGAACGAGGGGCACATATTTATAGATAGAAGGAGGTAGGAGTGTCCAAATGGAGTGTAGTTTTTTCCCACACGATCGTGATCCGACGATGGAGGACATGGAAGTGGTTTAGATGGGTTATTGGGCCATTTTGGAGGGGTGTTGGGCTACAACACACAAAAGGCTATCGCGGTTACCCGGTTAACAGTTGGAGCATCAAACGGACTCCAAATGGAACGAAATTTGATAGGCGGTCTACCGGTGGTGTACCAAGGCCACTTGGCAAATCTCGGTCCATTCCGAGAATGTTTAACACCTGCTCACGAAAAGAGACCAGAGGGGTGCACCAGTGCATGTGGGAGTGCCGGATTGCAAAACGGACAACGGGGGAAATGCTCGGATGCATGGGACGAACACGTATGAAAATGCGATGCACATGATGACATGATATGAAATGCATGACATGAACAAAATGCAAAACAAAGACAAAACCCAACCATGAAGGGAATCTCATAACTTAAAGCCGAAAATGGCAAGAGTCGGAGTTACAATTATGGCAAGTTACATCTGGGGTGTTACATGTTGCATGTTACAACACATATGCTACTCCCCATTATAGAGGTAGTAACTTAGACTAGTAACATTCTATGTTACTACCCATTGTGGCTAGTCTTAATTATGTCACTCTATTGTGTACTTGCACTATGCATAGTATCATAGAGTAGCTAGTCTCATATGTAGTACTTTATTTATATTGCCATGCATGACACATAGTAGCATAGCATTTATTATGATACGGTTTCATGATATGATACTTAACCCTCTCTTTCTTCATTTAATTAATTCTATGACAGCTTATCAAAATTGCCTAGTTGGCATGCATGATACTAGCTATGATACCCCCTTACTATCAGCCTAGCAAACGTGTACACATCATTTGTGCGTCGCTTTGTGAGATTTCATCCGTTTGTTCGAGAAGCGAGGAGAAGTTTCAAACATTTCGGACGCGAGGTGTGGCCACTGGCGTAGGCCTAGTTGGTATTTTAATTACAGGAAATTCAGATGGAGTTCGGACATCATTAAAATCGATGTGTGCCTGTGGCGTGCTCTCACGACCCCATGAAAAAATTGTTAAAGTTTGGCACAAGTTTTGATGACCGCTCCTTCCAAACAGGAGCATCTCACATGAAGGATCATGGTTTTCAAAAAGGAGATGTGTCAATTCAAACTCCTGTGGTCGGTGACTTCATCGTTTGGCCTCATAAAAATTTCCCCACAGTATGCAATCACCAATATACCACATTTTTTATTTTCTGGCGCATTTGAGGTATCGTTAGCTATATTTAAGACATTTTTTGAGATTAATGTGCATTTTGTGCTTAAAAATAAAATTACAACCGGAACTGCATGTGTTGTTGAAAGGGATGAGGATCACCGTTTGATCTAGGAGCATCCAACGGTGAAGATGTACGATTCGTGGGGTTTGGGTTCTGGCCAATCAGAAAGCACGACTCAGATCATGGGCGGGGTGGCGGGGTTTGGTCGGCACACGGCTTCCATCAACGAACCATGTGCTATTCGCAAACCAGATTGCATTTATTTGTTCACACATACTGTAGTGAGATCAATTGAGTGTGCTACCTCTATGATATAATAATAATAATAATAATAATAATAATACCAAAAAACATTTCATATTCATTGCCTGAGCTGACAACATATCAAGGTCAACATATTAACGGTTCTTACATCAACAGAAAACCGGGCATAACTCACAAATTCAGTACATGCGACAGTTCTAAATTGAACGAATTAAGTTGCAGGGTAGGCATAAAGACTAGTCTTACAGCTTAATTCCCATGTACATGGGGGAACTGGGATCATTAAGTTGACCCCCAAATAAACTTGGGTTTTTTGATGATTTTACGCTGCTCTGTTACACGGGTGCATGATCCCTTGGCTGGCAACTCATCAAATTCATCGTACTCGTCCTAATCGGCAACATCATAGACACCCAGTACCCTTATCTTCCCATGCATTGCTAAATGGCCATTCTTATGCAAGGGGTCTTCCACAAAGAAAATCTGGGTAGCATCGCTGGCAAGAATGAATGGGTCCGCGTGATATGCCATTGTTGTCCTGTTAACACAGGTCTTCCTGTACTCATCAATCCTTACCTGACCAAGAGGGGTCCATGCGCACCTGAATAATGCCACCTTAACTTTCACATAGTCAAGCTCCCAAATCTCTTTGATGGTTCCATAGTATACCATTTTATCAGCTTCATTTACAGTCATGCATTCTATTCAAACAGAGCTGTTATGATACGAGGTCTTCTTATCACGTTCCTCAGTGTAGAACGTGTATCCATTTATGTCATATGCTTGGTACATCAACACCGTAGGTGATGGATTTTGTGCCAACCACGTAGCAATGTCATTGATGGATCCTTGTGCCAAACGATTCTTCAGCCATTCAGCATAGTTCTTAGTGTGCTCCTTCATCTCCACATCTGTTGAAGGCACCATTGGTAAGAATCTTTGGCATATCTCCGCCAAGTGTTCTTCAGCATAAGCGATTGTCCGGGTGCAGCCATTTGCGTGCCAGCAAGGACCGTCTTACATTTTAGCCTTCCCTCATGGCGAGAGAGGGGCAAACCTATAGGTCTTTGTTTCATGTATTAGGTGAAAAACTCAACCACCTCCTTCGTGGTATAACCTTGTAGGATGCTTGCCTCTGGATGGTTTCGGTTCCGACAAAAGCACTTCAGTATTCCCATGAACCGCTCGAAGGGATACATGTTGCGAAGAAAAACAGGACCAGAATACTTTATCTCATCGACAAGGTGCACAGTGAGATGGAACATGGCATCAAAGAATGATGGTGGGAAAAACATCTCTAGGTTGGACAATATTCTTGCAATATCATCTTGCATATGATCCAACTCTTCAGGATCTACAACTTTCTGCCATAGTTGGTTGAAGAAATCACAGAGGTCAATGAGTGTGTTTCTTATATCTTTGTCCATCAGATTCCTGATGGCCACCGGGAGGATTTGTCTCAACATTACATGGTAATCATGTGACTTCATGTGTCCCAACTTCATTTTACCTGAGCTCACATCCACGAGACCTCTGATGTTTGCGCAGTAGGAAGAGGGTGTCTTAACTGACAGCAAATAGGTGAAGAACTGTGTTGCTTCTTTTGTACTAAAATTGTAACTCTGGCGAGCTTTGATGAATTTGTCATCATCTTCTGCTTCACTCTTGCGTTGTGATTGATCAACAAGCATATCGAGCCATGAACCATCACCATCCTTTCTTTTACCTTTAATCTTGAGCAGAGTACCAAGGATGCTTTCACATACATTCTTCTCTGCGTGCATGACATCGATGAAGTGACGTACACGTAGAATCTCCCAGTAAGGTAATTTCCAGAACAACAATTTCTTCTTAAACACTTGATCCGTGGGTGTTAGTTTCACCGTCAAAGGGTGGTTCTTGCCAAGCACAACATTAATTTTTTTAGCCATGTTGTGGACCACCTCCCCTTCATAGGGTCTTGGGCCCGCACCTGCCTCTACCGTACCATCAAATTCACCTTTCATCTTTTGGTATGGGTGATTTTTCCGTAAGAACCTACGACGACGCATATATACTGTTTTGCGCTAGTTGGGAAGTCTTCTACTAGCTGTCCTATCCATGCATGTGACACACGTACATATCCCCATGTTTTCTGCCCCGATGTTTTACCTAATGCCGGCATATCTTGAATGGTGTGCACCAGCATCGCATGTAGATCGAAAATCTCCTTTCTGTAAGCATCATAACATTTTACAGCAGGCGCATCTATCCACACTGTCAGCAGTTCTTCTACCAGTAGTTGAAAGTAAATGTCGATGGCATTTCCAGGTTGCTTCAGGCCTTGGTTAATCCTTGACATCATAATGTATTTTTTCTTCATGCGCAACCAAGAAGCTAGGTGATACGTCCATTTTGCATCATGCTTTTATATCGATATTTATTGCATTATGGGCTGTTATTTCACATTATGTCACAATACTTATGGCTATTCTCTCTTATTTTACAAGGTTTACATAAGGAGGGAGAATGCCGGCAGCTGGAATTCTAGGCTGGAAAAGGAGCAAATATTAGAGACCTATTTTGCACAACACCAAAAGTCCTGAAAATCCACGGAGTACCTTATAATAAATAATGAAAAATCCTCGCCAAAGATGAAGACCAGGGGGCCCACACCCTTTCACGAGGGTGGGGGGGCGCCCCCCCCTAGGGAGCGCCCCCCTACCTTGTGGGCCCCCTGGTGGCTCTCCGATGACCATCTTCTGCTATATGAAGTCTTTCATCGAAAAAAAAATAAGAAGCAACCTTTCGGGATGAAACTCCGCCGCCACGAGGCGGAACCTTGACGGAACCAATCTAGGGCTCCGACAGAGCTGTTCTGCCAGGGAAACTTCCCTCCCGGAGGGGGAAATCATCACCAACGTCATCACCAATGCTCCTCTCATCAGGAGAGGGCAATCTCCATCAACATCTTCATCAGCACCATCTCATCTCAAAACCCTAGTTCATCTCTTGTGTCCAATTCTTGTCTCCAAGTCCGGGATTGGTGCTAGTAGGTTGCTAGTAGTGTTAATTACTCCTTGTAGTTGATGCTAGTTGGTTTAATTGGTGGAAGATCATATGTTTAGATCCTTTATGCATATTATTACCCCTCTGATTATGAACATGAATATGCTTTGTGAGTAGTTACGTTTGTTCCTGAGGACAAGGGAGAAGTCTTGCTATTAGTAGTCATGTGAATTTGGTATTCGTTCGATATTTTGATGAGATGTACGTTGTCTAGCCTCTAGTGGTGTTATGTGAACGTCGACTACATAACACTTCACCATTATTTGGGCCTAGAGGAAGGCATTGGGAAGTAATAAGTAGATGATGGGTTGCTAGAGTGACAGAAGCTTAAACCCTAGTTTATGCATTGCTTCGTAAGGGGCTGATTTGGATCCATATGTTTCATGCTATGGTTAGGTTTAACTTAATACTTTTGTTGTAGTTGCGGATGCTTGCAATACAGGTTAATCATAAGTGGGATGCTTGTTCAAGTAAGAACAGCACCCAAGCACCGGTCCACCCACATGTCAAATTATCAAAGTACCGAACGCGAATCATATGAACGTGATGAAAACTAGCTTGACGATATTCCCATGTGTCCTCAGGAGCGCTTTTACTTATATAAGAGTTTGTCCAGGCTTGTCCTCTGCTACAAAAAGGATTGGGCCACCTTGCTGCACTTTATTTACTTTTGTTACTTCTTGCTCGTTACAAATTATGTTATCACAAAACTATCTGTTACCACTTATTTCAGTACTTGCAGAGAATACCTTGCTGAAAACCGCTTATCATTTCCTTCTGCTCCTCGATGGGTTCAACACTCTTACTTATCGAAAGGACTACGATAGATCCCCTATACTTGTGGGTCATCAAGACTCTTTTCTAGCGCCGTTGCCAGGGAGTGAAGCGCCTTTGGTAGGTGGAATTTGGTAAGGAAAAATTTATATAGTGTGCTGAAATTTACTGTCACTTGTTACTATGGAAAGTAATCCTCTAAGGGGCTTGTTCGGGGTATCTTCACCCCGACCAGTAGAGCAAATAGTTTCTCCTCAACCTACTGAACCTATTGAAAATGAAATTCCTTATGTGTATCCTTCGAGTATGATAGAAAAACTGCTAGCTAATCCTTTCACAGGAGATGGAACAAAGCATCCTGATGAACACCTAATATATGTGGATGAAGTTTGTGGATTATTTAAGCTTGCAGTTATATCCGATGATGTTGCTAAGAAAAAGGTCTTCCCTTTATCTTTGAAGGGAGACACATTGACATGGTATAGGCTATGTGATGATATGAGATCATGGAACTATAGAAGATTGAAATTGGAATTTCATCAAAAGTATTACCCTATGCATCTTGTTCATCACGACCGCAATTATATATATAATTTTTGGCCTCGCGAAGGAGAAAGCATCGCTCAGTCTTGGGGAGGCTTAAATCAATGTTATATTCATGCCCCAATCATGAGCTCCCAAGAGAAACAATTCTTCAAAAAATTTATGCTCGGCTTTCTGAAAACAATCGCACCATGCTCGATACTTCTTATGCTGGCTCTTTTATGATGAAGACTATTGGATTTAGATGGGATTTATTGGATAGAATTAAACGCAACTCTGAAGATTGGGATCTCGACAAAGGTAAGGAGTCAGGTATGACACGGAGTTTGATTGTGTTAAATCTTTTATGGATACCGATATTTTCCGTAAGTTTAGCAGTAAATATGGACTTGATTCTGAGATAGTAGCTTCTTTCTGTGAATCTTTTGCTACTTATGTTGATCTCCCTAAGAAGTGGTTTAAATATCATCCTCCCATAGAAGTAAAAGTAGTTGCACCTATTAAAGTTGAAGAAAGGACCGTCACTTATAATGATCCTATTGTTCCTACTTGTTATGTTGAGAAACCACCTTTCCCTATTAGGATAAAGGATCATGCTAAAGCTTCAACTATGGTTCGTAAAAGCAATATTAAAACATATACATCTCCTGAGCAAGTTAAAGTAGAACCTAATATTGCTATTGTTAAAGATCTCTTGTCTGATAATATAGATGGGCATGTTATTTACTTCTGTAATGAAACTGCTAGAATTGCTAAACCCGTGATACAGATAAACCTAGACCTGTGGTAGGCATGCCTGTTATTTCTGTTAAAATAGGAGATCATTTTTATCATGGCTTATGTGATATGGGCACTAGTGCTAGTGCAATACCTATTGACTTATACAAAGAAATTATGCATGACATTGCACCTGTTGAGTTAGAATAAATTGATGTTACTATTAAACTTGCTAATAGAGATACTATTTCACCAATGGGAATTGTTAGAGATGTTGAAGTCTTGTGTGGGAAAACTAAATATCCTGCTGATTTTCTTGTTCTTGGTTCCCCACAAGATAGCTTTTGTCCCATTATATTTGGTAGACCCTTTTTAAATACTGTTAATGCTACCATAGATTGCACAAGGGATGTTGTTACTGTCGGCTTAGATGATATGACTCATGAGTTTAATTTCTCTAAATTTAGTAAACAACACTATGAAGAAGAATTGCCTAGTAAAGATGAAATTATTGTTCTTGCTTCTATTGTCGTACCTCCTAGTGATCCTTTAGAACAATATTTGCTAGACCATGAGAATGATATGTTTATGAATGAAAGAAGGGAAATAGATGAAGTATTCTTTAAACAGGAACCTATTCTGAAACACAATTTGCCTGTTGAAATCCTAGGGGATCCCCCTCCACCTAAGGGTGATCCCGTGTTTGAGCTTAAACTGTTGCCTGATAATCTTAAATATGCTTATCTTGATCAAAAGAAGATATATCATGTTATTATTAGTGCTAACCTTTCAGAGCATGAAGAAGAAAGATTATTGAAAACTCTGAAGAAGCACTGTGCTGCTATTGGATATACTCTTGATGATCTTAAGGGCATTAGTCCCACTCTATGTCAACATAAAATAAATTTGGAAGCAGATGCCAAACCAGTTCGTGATCCTCAACGACGTTTGAATCCTAAAATGAAAGAAGTGGTAAGAAAAGAAATACTAAAGCTTGTGGAGGCAGGTATAATATATCCCGTTGCTGATAGTCAGTGGGTAAGTCCTGTTCATTGTGTCCCTAAGAAGGGAGGTATTACTGTTGTTCCTAATGAAAAAGATGAATTGATTCCACAAAGAATTATTACAGGTTATGGGATGGTAATTGATTTCCGCAAATTAAATAAGGCTACTAAGAAAGATCATTACCCCTTACCTTTTATCGATCAAATGCTAGAAAGATTATGCAAACATACACATTACTACTTTCTAGATGGTTATTCTGGTTTCTCTCAAATACCTGTGCCAGCTAAAGATCAATCAAAGACTACTTTTACATGCCCTTTTGGTACTTTTGCTTATAGATGTATGCCTTTTGGTTTATGTAATGCACCTGCTACCTTTCAAAGATGCATGATGGCTATATTCTCTAACTTTTGTGAAAAGATTTGTGAGGTTTTCATGGACGACTTTTCCATCTATGGACCTTCTTTTGATGATTGCTTGAGCAATATTGATTGAGTTTTGCAGAGATGTGAAGAAACTAATCTTGTCTTGAATTGGGAAAAGTGCCACTTTATGGTTAATGAGGGTATTGTCTTGGGGCATAAAGTTTCTAAAAGAGGTATTGAAGTTGATAAAGCCAAGGTTGATGCTATTGAAAAGATGCCATGTCCCAAGGACATCAAAGGTATAAGAAGTTTCCTTGGTCACGCCGGATTTTATAGGAGGTTCATTAAGGACTTCTCAAAAATTTCTCGGCCTCTGACTAATTTATTACAAAAAGATATACCATTTGTCTTCGATAATGATTGTGTAGAAGCATTTGAAATACTTAAGAAAGCATTAGTCTCTGCACCTGTTGTTCAGCCACCTGATTGGAATTTACCCTCTGAAATTATGTGTGATGCTAGCGATTATGCTGTAGGTGTTGTTCTAGGGAAAAGAGTTGATAAGAAATTAAATGTTATCCATTATGCTAGTAAGACTCTAGACAATGCTCAAAGAAATTATGCTACTACTGAAAAAGAACTTTTAGCAGTTGTATTTGCTTGTGATAAGTTCAGACCTTATATTGTTGATTCTAAAGTAACTATCCACACTAATCATGCTGCTATTAAATATCTTATGGAGAAGAAAGATGCTAAACCTAGACTTATTAGATGGGTTCTCTTGCTACAAGAATTTGATTTGCATATTGTTGATAGAAAAGGAGCTAAGAACCCCGTTGCAGACAACTTATCTAGGTTAGAGAATGTTCTTGATGACCCACTACCTATTGATGATAGCTTTCCTGATGAACAATTAAATGTCATAAGTACTTCCCGTAGTACCCCTTGGTATGCTGATTATGCTAATTACATACTTGCTAAATTTATACCACCTAGCTTCACATACCAACAAAAGAAAAAGTTCTTCTATGATTTGAGACATTACTTTTGGGATGACCCACATCTTTATAAAGAAGGAGTAGATGGTGTTATTAGACGTTGTGTACCTGAGCATGAACAGGAACAGATCATACGCAAGTGCCACTCCGAAACTTATGGAGGACACCACGCGGGAGATAGAACTGCACATAAGGTATTGCAATCAGGTTTTTATTGGCCTACTCTCTTCAAGGATGCCCGTAAGTTTGTCCTATCTTGTGATGAATGTCAAAGAATTGGTAATATTAGTAGACATCAAGAAATGCCTATGAATTATTCACTTGTTATTGAACCATATGATGTTTGGGGCTTTGATTATATGGGACCTTTTCCTGCCTCTAATGGATATACACATATTTTAGTTGCTGTTGATTACGTTACTAAGTGGGTAGAAGCTATTCCAACTAATAGTGATGATCATAACACTTCTATTAAAATGCTTAAAGAAGTTATTTTTTCGAGGTTTGGAGTCCCTAGATATTTAATGACTGACGGTGGTTCACATTTTATTCATGGTGCTTTCCGTAAAATGCTTGTTAAATATGACGTCAATCATAGAATTGCATCTCCGTATCACCCACAGTCTAGTGGTCAAGTAGAATTGAGTAATAGAGAACTCAAATTAATTTTGCAAAAGACTGTCAATAGGTCTAGAAAGAATTGGTCCAAGAAACTTGATGATGCATTATGGGCCTATAGAACTGCATATAAAAATCCTATGGGTATGTCTCCGTATAAAATGGTATATGGAAAAGCATGTCACTTACCTCTCGAACTAGAACATAAGGCATATTGGGCTATTAAAGAGCTCAACTATGATTTTAAACTTGCCGGTGAAAAGAGGTTATTTGATATTAGCTCACTTGATGAATGGAGAACCCAAGCTTATGAAAATGCCAAGTTGTTTAAAGAAAAGGTTAAAAGATGGCATGACAAAAGGATACAAAAGCGTGAGTTTAATGTAGGTGATTATGTACTGTTATACAACTCTCGTTTAAGATTTTTTGCAGGAAAACTTCTCTCTAAATTTTAAGGCCCCTATGTTATCGAGGAGGTCTATCGTTCCGGTGCCATAAAAATCAACAACTTCGAAGGCACAAATCGGAAGGTGGTTAACGGTCAAAGAATCAAACATTATATCTCAGGTAATCCCATAAATATTGAAACCAATATTATTGAAACCGTAACCCTGGAGGAATACACAAGAGACACTTTCCAGAATGTTTCAGACTCCAAAAAGGAATAGGTATGTGGTATGGTAAGTAAACCGACTCCAAAATAATTTTTAAGGCAATATTTCTCCGTTTTGGAATATTTAGAAAAATAGAAAATTAAGTGGCAGTCCGGGAAGGACACGAGGGCCCCACGAGGGTGGAGGGCACGCCCCCTACCTCGCGAGCTCCTCGTGTGCCCTCCGGACTCCGTTTTCTTGCACGATACGTATTTTGGTCGGTAAAAATTCACTATATATTCTCCCGAAGGTTTTGACTCCCGTATCACGCAAATATCCTCTGTTCTTGTTTTGGGCTGTTCTCTGTCAGGGTTGTCAAGGCCAGGCATCATGTCGTCCCCCTCCTCCAACAACGGTGACAAAGATGCTTGGCTAATGAAGATAGAGCTGAAGAGGGAAGAACCCATGGAGATCAACAAGGATGAAGGGATCAAGAAGGCCACGGAGAACAAAGCTCTGGCAACAGAAGACATCCTTCAACTTGATCACAACCTTCTTACCCCAACTGAGATTGAAGCTTTCCAGATGATTGAGTTAACTCGTATTCAGAACAAGTATCTCACAAGTGAAAATATTTTGTTGAAGGAGCATATCTTTGCACTCAAGGGCATTATTCGCAAGCTAGAGGACCTCTTACGCTTGATGTGCGACTATCCATCACCTCCTTCTTTACCAACCAAGGAGATATAATCACATGGGTATGGGCACTCCCCTTGGCAACCGCCAAGCTTGGGGGAGGTGCCCCGATATCGTATCACAATCACAACTCCTATCTTTACCGTTTTCCTTAGTTCGATCCTATTAGTAGTATTTTGATCTAGTAGAATAAAGTTTATGGCATGATCTAGTTTTGAGTTTTGCCTTATGATCTCTCTATGTAATCGAGTCCGTGAGCTATATAATAAAGATTAGTGTTGAGTCAAGGGCTTGATTTTCTGGCTATGATCTTGGGTGAATAAAAGAAAAGAGAAAAATAATAAGAAGAAACAAAAGTTCATATTGATCTTATTGATAGTAATGACTTCACATAGAAAGAGTGTGATGATTAAAAGTTGTGGGGAGTTAGCAGACTTAGTTTTGGTCATCGTTGCAATTAATAGGAAGTAATAAGGAAAGAGATGTTTCACATATAAATATACTATTATTGACATATTTTATGATCGGGAGCACTCATCAAAATATGACATGCTAAAGAGTTGATGTTGGACAAGGAAGACAATGTAATGGGTTATGTTTTCTTATATCTGAGATAAAATATGTTGTCATGGATCATCCAACATGTTGAGCTTGCCTTTCCCCCTCATGCTAGCCAAATTCTCAGCACCAAGTAGAGATACTACTTGTGCTTCCAAATACCCTTAAACCAGTTTTGCCATGAGAGTCCACCATATCTACCTATGGATTGAGTAGGATCCTTCAAGTAAGTTGTCATTGGTGCAAAGCAATAAAAATTGCTCTAAATATGTATGATTAGTGTGGGAGAAGTAAGCTTTATACGATCTTCTGATGTGGAAGTAATAAAAGCGACGGACTGCATAATAAAGGTTCATATCACAAGGGGCGATATAAAGTGACGTTCTTTCGCATTAAGATTTTGTGCATCCAACCATAAAAGAGCATGGCAACCTCTGCTTCCCTCTGTGAAGGGCCTATCTTTTATTATTATCTTCTACCTTATGCAAGTGTCATGGTGATCTTCACCTCTCCCTTTTTCATTTTATCCTTTGGCAAGCCCAGCATGTTGGAAAGAACCTG
>NC_041386.1:419430015-419432063 GCF_002162155.2 Triticum dicoccoides | reverse complement strand
GTAGGGGGGCATGAGTTATTATTGACATTACCCTCGAGGTAAAAGGTTGTGGGGCAAAACTATAAGGCCCTATCATTCTCTGTGTCCGATTAAAACTCCGTAACCACAAGTATTGCGCGAGTGTTAGCAATTATGAAGGACTAGATGATAGTTGAGTATGTGGACTTGATTTTTAGCTCTGACACAGACTCTTTATGATGTTATGATAAATTGCAATTGCTTCAATGACTGAGGTTATAGTTTGTTGGTTCTCAATAAGGTTTCTGATTCATACTTTTGCATTGTGAATAGATCATCACTTGAACATAAGTAATCATATGACAATATCCATATATGTTGCTGTTATGAGAATAATAATGATGCCTTCATGTCCGTATTTTATTTTTATCGACGCCTCTACCAATAAACATGGGGACATATTTATTGTTATCAGCTTTCGCTTGAGGACAAGCGAGGTCTAAGCTTGGGGGAGTTGGTACGTCCATTTTGCATCATGCTTTTATATCGATATTTATTGCATTATGGGCTGTTATTTCACATTATGTCACAATACTTATGGCTATTCTCCCTTATTTTTCAAGGTTTACATAAGGAGGGAGAATGCTGGTAGTTGGAATTCTGGGCTGGAAAAGGAGCAAATATTAGAGACCTATTCTGTACAACTCCAAAAGTCCTGAAACTCCACGAAATACCTTATAATAAATAATGAAAAATCCTCACCAAAGATGAAGACCAGGGGGCCCACACCCTTTCCACGAGGGTGGGGGTGCCCCCCCTAGGGCGCGCCCTCCTACCTCGTGGCCCCCCTGGTGGCTCTCCGATGACCATCTTCTGCTATATGAAGTCTTTCGTCGAGAAAAAATAAGAAGCAACCTTTCGGGACGAAACTCCTCCGCGACGAGGCGGAACCTTGGCGGAACCAATCTAGGGCTCCGGCAGAGCTGTTCTGCCGAGGAAACTTCCCTCCCGGAGGGGGAAATCATCACCATCGTCATCACTAACGCTCCTCTCATCGGGAGAGGGCAATCTCCATCAAAATCTTCATCAGCACCATCTCATCTCAAAACCCTAGTTCATCTATTGTATCCAATTCTTGTCTCCAAGTCCGGGATTGGTGCTAGTAGGTTGCTAGAAGTGTTAATTACTCCTTGTAGTTGATGCTAGTTAGTTTAATTGGTGGAAGATCATATGTTCAGATCCTTTATGCATATTATTACCCATCTGATTATGAACATGAATATTCTTTGTGAGTAGTTACGTTTGTTCCTGAGGACAAGGGAGAACTCTTGCTATTAGTAGTCATGTGAATTTGGTATTCGTTCGATATTTTGATGAGATGTATGTTGTCTAGCCTCTAGTGGTGTTATGTGAACGTCGACTACATAACACTTCACCATTATTTGGGCCTAGAGGAACGCATTGGGAAGTAATGAGTAGATGATGGGTTGCTAGAGTGACAGAAGCTTAAACCCTAGTTTATGCGTTGCTTCGCAAGGGGCTGATTTGGATCCATATGTTTCATGTTATGGTTAGGTTTACCATAATACTTTTGTTCTAGTTGCGGATGCTTGCAATAGAGGTTAATCATAAGTGGGATGCTTGTTCAAGTAAGAACAGCACCCAAGCACCGGTCCACCCACATGTCAAATTATCAAAGTACCGAACGCGAATCATATGAGCGTGATGAAAACTAGCTTGAGGATATTCCCATGTGTCCTTGGGAGCGCTTTTCCTTATATAAGAGTTTGTCCAGGCTTGTCCTTTGCTACAAAAAGGATTGGGACACCTTGCTGCACTTTATTTACTTTTGTTACTTGTTGCTCATTACAAATTATCTTATCACAAAACTATCTGTTACCACTTATTTCAATACTTGCAGAGAATACCTTGCTGAAAACCGCTTATCATTTCCTTCTGCTCCTCATTGGGTTCGACACTCTTACTTATCGAAAGGACTATGATAGATCCCCTATACTTGTGGGTCATCACTAGGTTATATATGCACAGAAGCACCGGCCATGTGTTGTGATAGGTGCTCATATCACCAA
>NC_041386.1:419426908-419429760 GCF_002162155.2 Triticum dicoccoides | reverse complement strand
TTGGAAAAAATTTCAAACTTTTTGTCGATTAATTCCCACTGAGCCCCATCTTTCGGGTGCCTCATAAACCTATCCGCAATTCACTCATCATGATGCCATCGCAACCTCTTTGACTCTCTAGGGTTTTCAAACAAACGCCTCAACCTTGGAATTAAAGGCAAGTACCAACCAACCTTGAACGCGATTCTTGTCTTGATCTCATCATCCAATTTGTACTTGTCCTTTTCTCTCCTGCACTTGTATCGTGCATGCTTGCATGTGGGACATGCACAAAAATGTTTGTACTCACCATGGTACAATATACAATCATTCACACAAGCATGTATCTTTTATACTTCAAGTCCCAATGGACAAACAATTTTCTACGCTTCATTCGTGCTTCTGGGGAGAACATTATCTTCCGGAAGAATTTCTTTCAAAAGACCAAACATCTCTGAAGCCCTTGTTTGATAAACCGTTTGCTGCTTTAAATCTAAGAAGCACCAGGGTGGCACTCAACTTGGAATATTTCTTTTTGCAACCCGGATACAATTATTTCTTGGAGTCTGCATCAATGATTGGAAAATCCTTGTACCCAATCATATCCTTTTCTGGGCCCTCAAAATCTGCAATCATAGTAGCAAAATCTGGCATATCAAGATCATCGTCATCTGCGTCGACGTCTTGGTTTTCCAGTGGGCGTTTCGGCTTTCAGGTGTTCCATTGGTAGCATGACACCTCTGCCCCGATGTTAGATTCAACATCCATGTGACACTAATCAGGGTTTGGCATCTCGCTGCCCTGAGTATCTTCATCCATGACCTCCTCTTCACCGTGTCTGGTCCAACGTGTATATCCATCCATGAATCCCGTAGAGACTAAGTGCATCTGGACATCTGCAACTTCATGTGACTCTGTATTGGCACAATAAGTACATGCACATAGGATGTAATCCGCATCACCCATTCTCCTCTTTGTACTTTCAGCCAAATTCATGAACTCTGTCACGCCACTGATAACATCACAAGGTTTTATGCTAATAATTACTGAGGGTGCTCCATGTTGTTATCCAGATGTGCAATGACAAAAATTAATGGCCAGTCAATTTACACGCAGAGTACTAGTTACAACACCACACTTAGGAATTGAATACCTTAATTTAGCCACTCGCGAAAACAATACCTTAATTAATTAGCCGAGTGGTGACCTCCACCCAGCAGACAGACAAGCGCGATGCGGCAGCATGCCGAGACAACAGGGGCGAGGAGGAAAGCTTAGTGTGGCTGCCGCCTGAAGTTCGACCTCCACCATCCCGCCATCGACCGTGATGGATCTGTTCGAATCACGCCGCTGCCGACCTCGATGGTTGAGATCCTCCTATCTCCCGCCACAGACCGAGGATTGACCTCCTATGACGCCACCACCGCCCACTGACCGAGGATTATCCTCTTCTCCGGTAGCCGCTGCCTAGGCCACCGCCGCCATCTCTATATGCAGAGCGGCCGTTTTTTACGGATATCCATAGAGCGGCTGTTTACACGGTATCTCACCATAACTCAATTATATGGACAGGGTAGTACATCACATACATTTATGCAATGGCAACCGTGTCTAAACTACGTTGTCTTCTCACACTGTTTGGTGCGGAAATCGTGTGTGATGTTGTAATACCTAACACAAACGACATGTACAAACCGTTAGCTTATCTCCACAGTTTCCCCATTTCCCCAAAATCCCTACATAGCCTCCAAATTCCCTTGCGTGGCGCTGACATTGGGGGAATGCGGATGAGTGGGCTGATGGTGTCGATGCAGCTGCTCCTCCTCATATCGCCACCATAGCGGTGGTCGCCGCCAAGCACTTGCCTAAGGTCATCAGAAGGCAGGTGTACTACGGATCTGAATCGTCTTGTCACGTTCCAATCTATCCCGATCTTTTTAGCATGTCCAAAGTATAGCTCATTGTTGAATCCGTCCTTCATGACACCCCCCCCCAGGAAAGCGATCTGCCGCCAAATCCGGAGCTTGACTCCAGACTCCCGCAACACGAGTTCGACTCCGAGTTTGCGCCACCGAGAAGTACCAAAAGCTGAGTTGTGTGCACGGGCACACTCCCGCTCGACGTGTATGCACGGAGGTATTCGACATTGGCAAGCGGTTTCTCAGTTGCCCCTTAGAGGTTAGTGCTAATTACGTTCATCATTTTACTTTAGTTAATGCCACCGCTCATCCAGAATACTATTTAACATTGGCAGGGATATGAGGCTTGTGCCTTTGTTAACTGGCTGGATGAAGAATGGCATGGCAGGGCTCGGAGTGTTATCACCAATCTCGCAGAAGATAATGTAAAGCTGAAGAAGAAACTGGCTGATCTGGAATGTACAATCAGTATGATGAAGCAAGAAAGAATCAATCACGGGCAACAGATGAAAGCAAGAGACAAGAAGGAACTAGCATGTGTAGTTGTGGTTGTCGCATTAGCCATGTTCTATGCGCTGTTTGCAATGATGATTAGGGGTTTTGTGTGACAATATTGCTAAAGCACATCTAGATGTGCTCTAAGTAATGCACATCTAGGTCCTATGCCATTGATGTTACGCGAAGATTCGTGCTGATATTTTTCTTTGTATTTTATATTTTCCTTTCTAGTTTGATTATTACTTGCTTTATCAATAAGAAGAGCTCAATGTATTTCTTGCCAACTGTCCTACTCCATTCATACCGGTACCGGTGCATAATCCCAAAACTCGTTCCTTGTTTTTGTCCTAAAAAAGGAAACCAGCCAAATAGCCAATAGGAGTCATGCGCAACCCCGGGAATTTGGAGCGACTGGGTATAATTGCGGTTGATTATATCAGCGATTAGATAATACGT
>NC_041386.1:419419257-419426548 GCF_002162155.2 Triticum dicoccoides | reverse complement strand
TGCGAGTTCCTCTTCTCTATATACCCCCCGTGCTTAAGTGTCCACCATCTTCATCGTCCCTGGCAGGCCACACTACACACTGGCACACACTCTACAGCCATGTCGAGCGACAGCGAGGCTGACAGTTCAGCCAGTAGTCTGGCGCCCGATGATAGGTCAACATCGGAATCATCCCGCTTGTCTTCCATGAGTCCGGCGTTGAGCCCAGACCTCGATTATATCCGGTTCATGGACGGGACGCCGCCTTCAGAGTCGTCAGACGACAACTAGACGGATGAGGAGCCGTTGGAGGATGAAGAAGAGGATGACGACGATGATGATGAGGAATGATCGAACAAGGAGGAGGAGGATGACGACATCAACGACGATGACGACGGCTGCAGCGATGAAAAGCCAACGGTCGGCGGCAAGAAGTGTCCTCGCCAAGACGATGTCGCGGGGCCATCCAACAACAAGAACAAGAAGAAGAAGGACTAAATTAAGCAGACTGTATATATCTCTGTTTATCCTGTCAATATAATCGCAGACGGTTAGTAATATGTATTCGACAGAGATCTTCTACATTATCGCCCACATGTTGGTTTGTTGAACTGTGTGCCCTGACGAGCACACAATTCACAAAAAAGACCGTATGGGCTGCCTATAATGATCGCACACAATTCTCATTATCGACCTGTTTGCCGGGTATCACACACATCTTGTTACGCCGAATCGTTTGTGTTCACCTCAATCATTGCAAATGGTTTATCGGAGTGAACTGTATGCCATATATCACACACACCTTGATCTGGCTGCCCATTTCTGTTGTTCTGTCTCATTGCAAACAGTTTGTACAGATCAACTGTATGCCCTTCATCGCACACACAACTAAAATCTGAACCTTGTTTGATGCATCCTCCATCGCAAACGTTTTGCACCTTTTTGACGGTTTTCATACATCACCGTTTGCAATTATTGCATTGCACATAGTTTCTCAAAGGTTCTCTGATCGTAGTGTCGCGTTAGCAGCATCCTGCAGTAGTGTATCATCAATTTCATCCTCTCCCAAGATTGTGCAACATGTTCATGATCAAGTTGCTTGAAATTCATAATATCATTCCTAAGGGATATGATCTTAGCGTGAGGAAAGTACTTGGAAATAAAAGCATCTTTACACTTATTCCATGAATCAATACTATTTTTTGGCAAAGATGAAAACCAAGTTTTAGCATGATCTCGAAGCGAGAACGGAAATAGCTTCAATTTAACAATATCATTATCCACATCTTTTTTATTTTGCATATCACACAAATCAATGAAACTATTAAGATGGGATGCGGCATCTTCACTTGGAAGGCCAAAGAATTGATCTTTCATAAAAAGATTCAGCAAAGCAGCATTAATTTCACAAGATTCCACATTAGTAGCAGGAGCGATCGGAGTACTAATAAAATCATTATTATTGTTGTTGGAAAAGTCACACAATTTGGTATTCTCTTGAGCCATCGTGACAAGCAAGCAATCCAACACAGGAGCACAAAAAAGGCAAGCGAAGAAGATGAACGGAAGAGGGGTGAAGAAAAGGCAAATCTTTTTGAAAATTGTTTTAGAAGTGGGGGAGAGGAAAACAAGAGGTGAATGGCGAATAATGTAATGCAAGATATGAGAGTTTGTGATGGGTACTTGGTATGTCTTGACTTGGCGTAGATCTTCCCGGCAACGGTGCTAGAAATTCTCCCTGCTACTTCTTGAGCTTGCGTTGGTTTTTCCCTTGAAGAGGAAAGGGTGATGCAGCAAAGTAGAGTAAGTATTTCCCTCAGTTTTGAGAACCAAGGTATCAATCCAGTAGGAGACAATGCACAAGTCACCGAATACTTGCACAATCAAACACCAACTTGCACCCAACGCAATAAAGGGGTTGTCAATCCCTTCATGGTTATTTGCAAAGAGAGATCTGATACATATGGATAAACGATAAGTAATGTTTTTGGTATTTCTGGTTTATGGAACGGAAAGTAAAAGATTGCAAAGGAAGTAAATAGGAACCTAAATTGTAGATCGGAAACTTATATGATGGAAAATAGACCCGGGGGCCATAGGTTTCACTAGAGGCTTCTCTCAAGATAGAAAATATTACGGTGGATGAACAAATTACTGCCGAGAAATTGGTAGAAAAGCACAAAGATATGACGATATCTAAGGAAATGATCATGAATATTGACGAGATCTAAGGAAATGATCATGAATATAGGCATCACGTCCGTAGTAGACCGACTCGTGCCTATATCTACTACAATTACTCCACACATCGACCCACTCCTTCCTACATCTAGAGTACTAACACTACTGCAGGATGGTCAAAACGCGACACCACGATCAAAGACCCTGCGACAAAACTGTGTGTGTTGCCATAATCACAAATGGTGGTGTAAAAGAACCGTCAAAAAAGGTGCCAAATGTCTGCGATGACGGATGCATCAAACACAGTTCATATTTTAGTTGCTTGTGCGATGCAGGGCATATGGTTTAGTTCAATTAACTGTTTGCGATGTGGAGGAACAAAAGAAACGGGCAGCCAGATGAAGTTGTGTGTGATATACAGCATACGGTTCACTAGGATGAACTGTGTGTGATTGGGCAACACAATAGAAACGGTTCAACTAAACAAGATGTGTGTGATATGCGGCAAACAGGTCCGTAATCAGAAATGTGTGCGAAGACCAATAATAACACAGGCGTTTGCTGCTAATAAGCCGTGTAATTTGCTCTATCTACATAAATATAACATGTAGATATATATATATATAACTGAAATAAATGTCCAATTACATGAGTGACTATACAGATCATTCTCACGCACCTCAATTAACAATTGCATGCATTCTAAAGTAGGAGAAACGATCATCTAGTCATCTACTTCTTGTGATGCTCCGGCCACTACTCTGTGGCTCGATCCCTCGTCTGGGGCAGGAGGAAGATAGTTCCTCATGTCAACGATCTGCCTGTACATCTCGTAGCTTGTGTATGTGTCCTTGACCACGTACTTGACGTGTTCTTCATTAGGTCTCTCATGCCAAACATTGTGCCAGGCGTTCTTGTCCTTCTTGCTCTCTTCCTTCATCTTCACGTAGTAGGGTCGATGATGGCCGAGGCGAGGTCAACCAGGGAGTTCAATTTGTTGTTGTCGCTCCCCTAACCTTGTAGCGGTGCTGGATGTTGACAACATTCGGGCATTTCAAGCATGAAACCTTGAGCACTTTTATATCGTTGGTGGTCTCCACCATAGCGAAACTGTAGTCGGAGCTGTTGATAAACCTGGAGAAATGCTCGCAAGGCCTTGTGGCCAGGAGGCAGTGGTAGACCAGGACGTCATGTCGCACACACAACTGGGGGACGGCAACCTTCTGATCGTGCCCGGCACGACCCATGGTGTACTCGAGGTGGAAGCCGACCACTTGGTACTTGTCCTCAGCAAGGAACTGCTCCATAGTTTGGATGGAGCTCTTCATCGAGACCAGATTGTTCGTGTACACCACTAAGAGAGCCTTCCCCCTCACATGGGTGTCCCTGACGTGTTGCGTGGTGAACTTCCCACCGTTGTTGTCATCAGCCGCTGGGAGAGCCATTGGAGCCACAGGGAGCGCCATTGGAACCGCTGGATGTCCTCTCTGTATATGTCCTCGTGGGTGTGCTTATTGTGTCATGTGAGACTAGAGATGAAGGTAAATTACCGCAAGAATAAAAGGGGGTCGGGCAGCATGGATTCTCGGCGTGTCTGCATGGCAGTATTTGCAGCGGGTAACTGCATCATCGCGTCGCTCCCAGCGCAACCGCATGCACACGAACGTGCGTGATCGTGCGTCGGCCCCAAACACTGGCAGCGCGCATGGAAGGATGAGGGCAGAGCACCCAGAGGGACACGGGAGCAGAGCGCACGCGGCGGGACGCGAGCAGAGCGCGCCGCGGACGCCTGAACCGCAAGCAACCACACACATAGAGCAGTTGAACACATAGGAAATGGTCGCCTACAAGCTAGGCGACAGTTCCATCGCTGCATAGAGAGCGGCCGTGTGCTACTACCTCCGTCTAGTCTATAGTCCCCTTTATATTCTGTGCCATACTTTGCCCTCAAATTTAACCAATAAAATGTTAATGCATGTTATAAAAATTATATAATTGGAAACTATGTTCAAAAAGGAATCCAACTATATAATCTTTGGCGACATGCATTCGTATTTTATTAGTTAAATCATACTTACAAACCAGGACGGGGGTATAGTAGGTAATTAAATCACAAATGTTTTTTATTAACCGTATGTGTACGTGGCCTTTCGTCCTCCTCTCGCATGTCTTGTCACCCCGCTGCCGCAGACGGCTTACGGCGCAAGCTTGCGCAGCGCGCGGGGGCATTCTTTTGGCCAAACCGTGGCGCCAATGAATCGTCGGTGAGCCCGTTCCCGCACAACCTCGCAGCTTCCCACCCGACCAGTGAAATCCCCCAAAATCCCAATGCTTACCGGCCTGCTATATAAACCCTCACGGCCGGCGAGTCCTGCGTTGCATTTTCCCTCCCTCCCCGTAGCTTATCTCGTCTGCTTCCCCCACTATCGCTAATGGAACCGGTCCGTCGTTTTTGCTCAACCACGTCACTGTCATCAGAGGACTGCTCCAGGTGGGAGGCTACACCCCGGCGACGGCGAAGTCCCCGGTGTAGTTAGTGCATGTGGCGTCCCTGTTGGGTGTGCGCGGAACACCCACCACACGCTCCGCCGCCACTGCCCGTCGGCAGCTGTTGCCGGTTGCCATTGCCCCCACACCACCATCGAAAGCCAGGGCCATCTCCCGCTCCACCGCCGCGGCCCGAAGGCGGGAGGTGGCCGTCGTGGCCGCCACCCCACTGCCGGCCACCATGGCCATCACCCGCTCAATGGTAGAGGGCGTTCGAGGCGAGCGTCACTGAAGCTGCAACAGCGACAGGCACCGTATTGCAGTTGTCCAGCTCGTCAATAGGCTCCTCCTCCTCTTCCTCTTACTGAGTGTGCTCGACAGAGGAGAGGCAGCCGGAAGTAGTAGAAAGCCCCTCCATAGTAGTAGTAGTAGCAGTAGTATTTAGGGGCTATTTTGTTCAGTTCATCTGACTATGGATGTGGTTGAACTAGCTATTTCAGTACGTGGTTGGCAATAATTGGGGAAAAGTTTGGTTGGTTCAGCTATCGAGTTGAACTATTTGTACAAATTAAGAACGACTGCTTAATCTATGAATGAAATCTATGCTTAATTACTGAATTTTAGTTGCAAAAATTAGATACTTCTAGTGATTTTTAGCTTCATATTTTGACAAATCGCAGTGTTCCGAGGTTGACAAATGGTAATGTTACTAAATAAACAAATGTCAATCTTTCTAGTTTGACAAATGGCAACCCAATATGACAGATGCGAATCTTACCAAATTGTTTGTAAGTGGTAGCACACTGGTCATCCAAAAGAACCGTTTGCGTTGAAGAGCTCCACAAATCCTGCTCTCACTTTGCATACGATGTTCTATCTCAAACGTTTGCGATCAAGAGCTTTAAAAATCCTGCTCGGCACATTTTCCCTTAGCTTCCTAGGGAAGCTCCCAGTTTGCTTACAGGTGTTCTAACTAAAAAGTTTGCGATGAGTGTTTTATATTTAAAAAACACTGACGTTTTCTTCAAAAAAGAAAATTGTTTGATAAATCTGTACATTAAGAGAGAAAAACGCAAGTTCGCTCAAACCATATCTTTCATTCAGTCATACTAAGAACCATGTATCTCAATGTTGATGCTGCTCCATGATAGCATACCAAGTTTCATGAATTTCAGACAAGTTTTGGATTTACTAGAATTTAAGAACCATGTATCTCAATGTATGCGGCCGAGTGACAGTGGCAGGGTGCTTGATATTAATTCCAATTTCTTGCATGGGACCTATGCATGCACCCAAAGAAACAGATTTGATTTTTCAACCAATTTATATGCACTAGAGCATGTGCACATAGTTCAAATTTGAATTACGCACATAAATGCATTGAAAACTCAGTAAATGCATAAAAATGTCCAAACGAACCACAAACAATCACAAAAAATGACACAACACTCCTGTTGTTCTATGTTGATACGAGAACATTTTTGAAAGCAATAAGAGGCAATGGATATTGTTTCGTCCCCAAAGGTGGGATGCTCCCTACCAAAACCATCATGCTTGTTGTGAGAAGCTCTCGTTTGTGAGAAGCATATACCCAAACCTGCCCCAAATGGGACAAAAGATTTACCACATCATGTTGATGCTGCTCCATGATAGCATGCCAAGATTCATGAATTTCAGACGAGTTTTGGATTTACTAGAATTTAAAAACAAGGTATCTCAATTTTGCGGCCAAATGACAGTGGCAGGGTGTTTGAAACTCATTCCCATTTCTTGCACGGGGCCTAAGCATGCACCCAAGGACACATATTTGATTTTTCAACGAATTTACATGCACTGGAGCATGTGCATGTAGTTCAAATTTAAATTATGCACATAAATGCATAGAAAACTCAGTTAATGCATAAAATGTCCAAACGAACCCCAAAAATCACAAGAAATGACACAACACTGTTGTTGTTTTATGTTGACACGAGAAAAAATTTGAAAGCAATAAGAGGCAATGGATATCGTTTCGTCCCTAAAGGTAGGACGTTCCCTACCGAAACAATCATGCTTGTTGTGAGAAGCTCTAGTTTGTGAGAAGCATATACCCAAACCTGGCCCAAATGGGACAAAAAATTTACCACAACATGTTGATGCCGCTCCATGATAGCATGCCAAGTTTCATGAATTTCAGACGAGTTTTGGATTTACTAGAATTTAAGAACCATGTATCTCAATGTTTGTGGACTAGTGATGGTGGCAGGGTGCTTGACATTCATTCCCATTTCTTGTATGGGACATAAGCATGCAACCGAGAACACATATTTGAATTTTCAACCAATTTATATGCATTACACTACTAGAATTTGCTTATTTGTCATCTGCCTATTCTTTGCCATCTGCTGGCGGACGGCAAAGAAGGTCTTTGCCGTCAGCTTGCAGAAAACGGACGGCAAAGAACTGGCTAATGGCAAAGAATGTCTTTGCCATCAGCCAGTTCTTTGTCGTCTGCTGGCGGACGGCAAAGAATCTTTGTCGTCAGCGGGCGGACGGCAAAGAGGGAGGTGGGCCCCACTAATGAGTTGTTCAGAAAAAACCTAACGGCCTCCTCTTTGCTGTTCGCCAGTGGACGGCAAAGAGCAAAAAAGCGGACGGCAAAGGG
>NC_041386.1:419409194-419418918 GCF_002162155.2 Triticum dicoccoides | reverse complement strand
CGGCCCTCCCTGCCCTGTCGCCACCCTGCCTTGTCGTCACCCCCTCCACGACCCGTTGCCGCCCCTCACAGTGAGCCCCTGCCCCTGTTTTATTTTCTGTTTTTTGTTTTTCTTTTGTGTTTAGTTTAGGTTATTTATTTTAAGTTTTTTCAGTTTAGGTTATTTAGTTTAACTAGTTTAGGTTATTTAGTTTAAATAGTTTAGGTTTAAATAGTTTAGGTTATTTAGTTTAGTTTTTTTGTTTAGGTTTAGTTCTAGATTTAATGAAAAAAGAAGAAGAAAAGTAGAATAAGTAGAAAGGGGGAGGAAGAAGAAGAAGAAGAAGAATAAGAGGAGGAGGAGGAGGCAATCTACCTTAACAACATTGAATAGGACCGGAATGGCTCCCACCCCTCCCACCCCTCCCACCCCTCCCACCACCACCACCACCACCGCCGCCGCCACCACCACCACAGCCACCACCACCGGCGTTCTACCTCTCCTATGGCATTCATGATCTCTGTGCTTGCACCATGGATGGCCTACTTCATTGGGACTTTAACCCCGGCCTCAAGGTCGAGGACTAGGTTCGTAGGCGCTTCAGATCCACAGTGCACTTCTCTCCTTTCCCTACCGCGAAGGAATTCTTCTTGGTGGTCACCTTTTCCTCAGCCTCTTTCCCCCTCTCTTATGCTTTGGTTGGTTTGGCCTTGCAATGTTGTATTGGTGGCCTTGCTTCTGGTTTTAATGTGACACACATTGGTGCCAAGAATTTTCGCTTCTCGGTGGCCTCCAACAAAAGTGGGGCACTTTATTTATGCCCTAAGGGATAGAATTTGGCCAGACTTTGTCTGTCATTTTGGGTTGTTTAAGCAACCTTGGAGTGCCCCATTTGATGGGTCTGATCGTTGGAGCTCGTCACAGGAAATTAATGAGTTATGGACTCGGGACCCTAAAGCCATCCGTACCAATCTAGGTTTTCTTGAGAAAAGTGCTTCAAAGGATTTTTCTTCTACCACTGAATTGGCGAAATTTGGTCTCTCTAAACACATTTCCACAAATCTGCTGAGTTCCTTTGAGGATGCTGCCGGACATACTATGGATGATTGCAATCATCCTTGCTCCGACGAACATCCGATCCATGCAACGGTGCAGTTCGGTAGTTTGGCAGTTCCTCTTTCTGCGGTGGAAAATAATTTCCTTTCCAAAAGCTTTGTTGGCAAGGATCGTAAAGAGAGTAAATGGAGGAACATTCCTTCTGATGTTTTGGAGAGTATCTTGGATTTGCGGCAGGCTCATTATGAGGAGGCAGACACCCAACAAATCTGCGATTTAAATGACTTGCCATCTTCGGAAGTCATCCATAATCTCTTGGGGCGTTGCTCTAGGTGCTAGGCACCGAATCATAGAGTAGATCAATGTAAAGCCAAAGTATGTGATTCTTGCCATAATTTTGAGAGGGCTTGTTTTTGTGTGAAAATACCGCTTGGCCAGCCCGTGATGGCCTGCACCATATGTAATAATCCAGCCCACCGTCGGGCATCTTTCCCTGGACTTCTCTAATGTGCATGGTGCTCGTTCCTGAGCCATGACCCACCTGACTGCTCGGATCGTCTGTGCCCCCGTTTATTTTGGCGCAAGAAGAAGCTGGAGAGGCAACGTATCCCCACCACAACTCCACGATGCAGGACACGCAAGCGGAATCCGTACTTCCCAAAAATAAAATAGATTTGGCGACCAAAAAAGACACCAGAAAATGGGGCCCTTCCCCATATTGCTATTGGCTTGACGTCTGCGCTTCCGGCCCCTCGCCACTTCCCTATTCTACCACCCCAGCCGACCAACGAGAAGCAAGGAAACTCTTTATCTTGCTCGGCATCTCCGATGACTGCAGAAGCGAGCACTATCGTCCCATCCACCGCCATGGCCAACTTCCTGGCCCGCCCCTTCCAGTTCGTGCTGATGGGAGCCCGGATCGAGCGGGGGCCAGACCATCGTCTTGCGCGCAATATGATCGTGGTGGATGATCTGCCGCTCAGCCATGAAAGGTACGCCTTGGTCACTGCCACCCCGCCGGTCCCCGATCATCAGAAGCAGATGGTTCTGAATGAAGTAGTGCGCATCATGATTGAGGATTTTCACTTAGAGGTGCCTGATGCTTTTGTGTATCCCATAGGAGTTGGCATGGTAGCTTTTGCGGATGTAGCGATCAGAGATCAGTTCATTTAGGAAAGCCCGCACCAGTTAGATGCTCTCGATGATAACATGACTTTCTCCTTTGTGCCACATGATGAAGGAGAAAATATGCCTCAATGCCCTTTTCAGTATGTAGATTGGGTTCTGTTTCTAGCATTCCCAATGGATTATCAGACGGACCATTACATCAACAAGGCTGTTTCTTGTTTTGGCAAGTTAGATCTTTGGCACAGGCCGGGTCAGAATAAGGAGAGGGTCCTTGTTAGAGTACTTATCAGCAACATTGCACAATTTCCACACAGCTTGATGATCAAACGCATTGGCACCTTGTCGGGCATGGGCAGATCCTAGTCCGTTCCGGTGTATGTTCTCAATGGCAGAAACATTCTTCCTGAACTAGTTGGTAATGAGGACGAGGCTCCTCCCATGAATGCTTCTCCACATCCCTATGAGTTACCCTATCTGATAGCAGCGCAGCAGTGGTTGCTTGATCACCAGCAGATGCTGCAATAGCAAATAGATGCGGCCTGGGAACAACAAGCTCCTCCCCAACAGCAGCAGAATGATGGGTGGGGTGTTTGGCCGGTAGCACCCCCGCCATACAGAGGATTCAGCTTTCGCACTTTGTTCCAATATACTGGCCCCTCTCTCATGGACGGAGTGGAGCAGGAAAGTAACATCTCTGATGACCGCAGAGTGAATGGTCTGTATATTCTAAAGTTGAGGAAGTTGCAGATGCTCTTATCCATGGCAGGGAAGTGCCTGGAGCACATTTTGTTCGAGCTATCGGCACATCTCACATGATGAGGGTGGGAGTTGAGGAAGATTTCTCTTTCCTGCAATTTCTCTGGGTGATTTCTCTGGGCCGGTTCACTCGCTGCATTGAGGGACCTGTAGTCTCCTCTGTTTCTACTCTGTGCCATGGGTGCCTGCCGATTATAGTTGTTACTCAGGCAGTTACCAGAGGTAGATATGCTGTGAGCATTGGCTTTGGCCGTCCATTGAATGTTCGCTTTGATCTGCCCATGTTCATCCCGCTGGAGATCTGGGATAGGTATGCTCCACAACCCCCCTCTGCTTCGATGGGGGATGAGGTGGTGTCTGAAACTTTTGTGGAAGCTCCTGCTACTTCAGTGCCTGCCCTGCCTGTTGCTGAGTCCACTAATAAGTATCTTCGGAGGATGGTCGCGGCGGAAAAGGCCCCTATTGATCCTACTTCCCTGCGCCGCAGCTCTCGCTCCACAAAATATGATGGTTTCAGAATTCTACAGTGCACTGACATGAAGAAGGGGCAGTCCAGGGTCAAGCAGCGGGGCGCGCCCTTTGTCATCTGCTCTTCCAAGGCAACGGCTCCCTGTGCCAATCTGCTAACCAGTGCCACACCCGCGACAGGTGACCAGGTACCTCCCCAGATTCCTATTCCACAGCTGCAATTTGTTAGCACTACTCTCTATGGGATTCCACCTGATGATCTGAGTTCTCAGAAGCTCCTTGAGGGAGATCAAGAGGATACTAATCTGGCGCTACACTAGGAAGATGCCGCAGAATAAGGAGTGGAATGTTCTTTGTTGGAACGTTCGCGGAATCAACTCTGAAAAGAAACAGTTGGCAATCCGCAATGCGACAGAAATTAGTGTGTGTTCAGTAGTCTGTCTACAAGAAACTAAGCGCGACTCTTTTGATGCTTCTTTTGTTAAGAAGTTCTGTCCGAAAAAATTTGATATGTTTGAATTTGTGCCCTCTATTGGGAATTTAGGTGGTCTTATTACTATCTGGATGAGTTCGGTTTTCACTGCTATTCCTATTTTCTCTGAAACTTTTGCGCTCGGTGTTAGGCTCACCTCGACGCAATCTAACGATTCATGGACATTAGTTAATATATATGGACCGTGTGTAGATCCGACTCTGACGATTTTCACCAACTGGCTGTTTGACCTTGATATCCCCAACTGTGAAGATTGGCTCATTCTCGGTGATTTTAATTTTATCCGTGCGCCAGACAACCGAAACAGGGGAGGGGGTGACGCCAACGATATGTTACTCTTTAATGAGTTCATCAGAAGGCAGTCATTAGTCGAGTTGCCGATCAAGGGCCGTTCTTTCACCTGGAGTAATATGCAAATGGATCCGTTGCTAGAACAACTTGACTGGCATTTTACCTCTGTGAATTGGGCCGCGAAGTATCCAAACACTGTCGTTATGCCCTTGGGTAAACCCACGTCCGATCACGTGCCCTGCTATGTTAGCATCGAATCCAAAATACCCAAGTCGAAACTTTTCCGCTTTGAAGACTTTTGGATCAAGCTACCGGGGTTTCTTGATGTTGTCAAACGATCATGGGGCAAACGTTGCTATGCCCCAAATGCAGCCGTGGTGCTATGTAAGAAACTCAAAACACTTCAGTACGACCTCAAGCAGTGGAGCAAGCAAAACTCCAGACTCTCGACGCTCATTGATAATTGCAACAAAACC
This sequence comes from Triticum dicoccoides, assembly GCF_002162155.2. Taxonomy (NCBI): domain Eukaryota; kingdom Viridiplantae; phylum Streptophyta; class Magnoliopsida; order Poales; family Poaceae; genus Triticum; species Triticum dicoccoides. Next base: position 419,414,271 of record NC_041386.1, on the reverse strand, counting down.
CTCCTAGAGATTGATGGCTTAGAGGAGAAAAGGCGATTGTCCACTCCTGAGACCAATTTCAGAGTGATCCTAAGACAACATCTTCTCCACTTGTTGGACTGCAAGAAAGCTTACTGGATGAAGCGTTGCACAGTCAGAAATTTCAAATTTGGAGATGGTAACACAAAAAAAATTCACAGGGCGACCACTGAATGGTACCGTAGAAACAGCATTGCATCTCTCAAACTGCCGGACAACTCGGTCATACATGATCACGCAGGCAAGGAGGCGGTGCTTTTCCAGGTATTTAAGGAAAGACTTGGGTGCTCCCACTAGACCCACATGAAATTTGATTTGGCTCGGATCATCAAGAAGGTAGATGGCCTCCAAGCTCTATCTGTCCCTTTCACCCATAAGGAAATTGATGAGGTGATCAAAGAGATGCCGGCTGATCGTGCTCCAGGCCCGGACGGTTTCAGTGGTAGCTTCATCAAATCGTGCAGGCACATCATTAGAGGTGATTTCTATCGACTGTGCTCAGAGTTTCATGCAGGTACACTGGACCTTGAGAGCCTGAATACATGTTTTATAACTCTCATCCCTAAAATTCAGTCGCCAGAAACTACTAACGACTATCGACCAATCACCTTGCTGAACTGCTGCCTTAAAATCCTGACCAAGCTCCTCGCTAACCGTTTGCAATGAGTTGTTCTCAAAATTGTACACAGAAATCAGTATGGATTTTTGAAAGGCCGCTCGATTCAAGACTGCGTTGCGTGGGCGTACGAATTCATTCATCAGTGTCAAGCCTCGGGGCGTGAGATTGCGATTCTAAAGCTGGATTTTGCTAAAGCGTTCGACACGATTGAACAGGCTCCGATGATGGAAATTATGAAGTGCATGGGTTTTGACGATCGATGGCTTGGGTGGATCAAATGCTTATTCGGGATGGCTAAATCCTCTGTTTTACTCAACGGGACACCGGGCAGACAATTTTTTTGCTTGCATGGGGTGCGCCAAGGAGACCTGCTCTCTCCACTTATCTTTGTGCTAGCTGCAGATCTGCTGCAAGCTGCCATCAATGACTCTTATAGAGCGGGTAATCTCCATCTGCCAATCCCAACTCGGGATGAGAATTATCTGGTGATACAGTACGCCGACGACACAATCCTTGTGTTGCCCACTGAGGAAAGCCAAGCCAAAACCATCAAGTCCATCCTGCAAGATTATGCGTCATCGGTGGGCCTGCACATAAACTTTTAGAAATCAAGTCTCATTACATTCAACACCACAGCGGCCACCACCGCGCGCTTAGCGCAGGTCTTTGGCTACGCCGTTGGATCCATGCCGTTTTCTTATCTGGGGTTGCCCATGGGAACGGCCAGGCCAACTGTCACAGACCTCATGCCGCTGGTGTCGTCGGTTGAGCGCAAACTCTCCACGGAAGCCTCTCTGCTTGACCTTGGCTCGAAGCTTACACTAGTGAACTCGGTGGTCACCTCCCTGGCAATCTATGCGATGTGCTCCATCAGGATCCCTCCGAAAATACTTGAGCATTTGGATAAACTTCGGCGTTACTGTCTTTGGGCAAAGAACACGGATGATGGTCTGAAGTCCATCGCTCTGGCAGCCTGGGAACTAGTTTGCAGGCCCAAGAACAAGGGTGGGCTCGGGGTGCTCGACCTAAAGATCCAAAATCAGGGCCTGCTGCTCAAGCAGCTACACAAGTTCTATAACCGCATGGACATCCCATGGGTTGATCTCATGTGGAACACGTACTATGAAGGCCTGGTCTCGCATGCTTCTAGTCCGTGTGGATCGTTCTGGTGGAAAGACGTCATGAATCTGGCGCCAACCTACAGGGCAATCACCTCGGTTGAGGTGGGGAATGGGAGCTCATCTTTGTTCTGGAAAGATGCCTGGCACGGTGATATTCTGGCTGATAGCCACCCCCGACTATTCTCCTTCACCAGGCATGAGGATGTATCTGTCAAAGTGCTCCTGACGTCGCCTACGCTCGGCCAAAACATCCATATCCCACTCTCGGTCCAAGCTAGAGAAGAGCTGGATGATCTTCAAGCCTCCCTGGCCTTAATGGAGCTCGCGGAGGTGCATGATGCCTGGTGCCTGATTTAGGGATCGGAGGAGTTCAACTCCAGCAAATTCTATCTTCATTGTTTTCGGGACATGGAAGCGGATGAGGCATTCAAATGGATCTGGAAATCAAAGTGCACCAACAAGTGGAAGGTTTTTGTATGGCTGCTCCTTGCGGATAGGATAAACACTCGAGGTTTGCTCAAGAGGAAACATATGAAGTTGAGAGATGACAACTATGCATGCCTGCTGTGTGATCGTCCACCCGAAGAAACGGTGGAACACTTGTTCTTTCACTGTGACTTTAGTAGCGCATGTTGGGGAAATCTGGGGATCACATGGCCTCTGCATGGCAACCGGGTGCAACTTTTGCATGCAGCTAAAACCACGTGGGGTAGACCAATGTTCATGGAAGTCTTTATTATAGCCTCATGGAGCATCTAGAAAGAACGCAATAATAAACTGTTCAGAAATATGGCGCCGACCGTCGAGGGATGGACCCAGAGATTCAAACTGGATTTCGGTATGATGAGACACAGAATCAAACAGGCCTTGGTGCCTTTTGTTGATCAGGTAGTTGATCAGTTATAGCAGCATAGCCTTGTACCATTCAGTGATCGTACTAATCAGTGTTGCCTTGTTTGATTGCAGACCTTCTATAGGGTTTCAGAGTGAGAGCAGGAGGCCGTGTCTATGGTTGTCGAAAATGAGTGCAAGCGCCTACTTCAGAACTTAAGGCACGAGGCTCGGGTGCGGGCCGTTCGAGACTACTACGCCTCAAAGGGTATTAGGAGGGGCAAGCAGAAGTGTCACGGCAAGTTTCTAAGTAAGGAGAAGTACATGCAGGTAATTACCTATTCTTAAGGCCTTGAACTTAGTTTTCTTGATTTGATTCGTAGGCGTAGCGCTGAAATTTCTCTTGACTCACTTAGGTGCCCTCGAGATGGTGTGTGGATAAGATGGACTGTTGGGAGGTGTTGGTGGATGCGTGGTGCTCTAACCAATGGAAAGTCGAACACCAAAAGGCCAAGGATAAGCCCGACCAAATGGAAGGTGTGCCACACCATCAAGGGAGCTCCAACCTGTTTGAGTATGGGGATAACTGGGTATGTGGTTTGCTACATGATTCATGCAATTCATTCTTCATGCTAGCATTTATCCCTTCCAAAATGACTTAATTAATATGCTATAGTTATCTCTAAAATGACATAATAACCTTGGATAGCTCAATAATGACATAAGTAGCATACTTTGGTCAAAATGGGATAATAATCTTGGTTACCTCAAAAATGACCTAAACTTAGCTTATTTTCCTTGAAAATGACATAACTAATACTTTGCTCAAAAATGGCATAATAACCTTTCTTAGCTCCAAAATGACCTATTTACATGGCAATATCATTCTCCAAAATGACCTTAACTAATATTTTGTTCCTCTCTCTCAAGCGCACCACCACAAGACGCATGTGCCAGGTCTGTTCGACCTCTATGGCATGGCCCATATGGCCCCGTACAAGAAGGCCAAGCCATTCACGGAGTCTGACCTAGATGATCCAGAGAACTTCACCAACAAGACCTCCCACCACAAGCTTGTGTGTTACATAGACAAGTGGAAGGCAATGAAAGGGGAGGACTTTAACTCGAGCCAAGATCCTTTTGATACAGAGTTGGTGATGATATCTGGTGGAGGGAGGTCCCATGGCTCTCAAGCCATTGGTAATGGACTGATACGTTGTCCTAAGACTCTCCCGCAGATCAAGAAGCGCCTGAGTAGCTCTGATCCTAAGATTACTCCTCATGCACGGCCCGTGGAGATCGTCATGGCGGTTAGTTATACGGATTCTCTCACCTTTCCTCCATTACATTGTGTGTGAGTTCGTCGATGATTACATGATGCTAACGAGGAGTGGTGTGTTACAGACTATTGTTGAGAAAGAGAGATTGAAGACGAAGGCGCTTGTGGAGGAGGCAAAAAGGGAGGCACAAAGGGAGGCAGAGGAGAAGTGGAGCGAGATGGAGGAGAGGACGGTTAAGCTATTTGAGGAGGAGAGGAACCAGAACGACAACACTAACCGGGCCCTATACGAGCTCATCATGGTACGTTTCTCGTGCATATTAATAAGCCCAATCATGCACATAATGTTCACATTACTATCTAATATGACCGACTCGTGAGAACCAAATGTGAAGACCATGTACGAGAAAAACGGTCAGGCCCCTCCGTTGATGCCCCAGATTGCTCCGGCGACCATGGTGAGTTTGATTTGAATGGTCGTTTCTTACTACTATTCACATTTCAGTTTGCGAACTTGCTAACGAGACATTATTGGAAATGATCTTTGGTGCAGCATGGCTCCCGACAAGCATCGAACACTCCTTCTGCCAACGCTAGAACCCCGACCGGTCCTTCACCTCCGTCTGGCACTGGCGCAGCCCCGAACATTCCTACACCTCCATGATAACGGTATTTTCCTTCGTATTTAGCGTGTTTAGTACATTTATGACATAATTTAGCCTATTTAGTACACAAATGACATAATAAGATGAAGAAAATCCAAGAAGAGGAAGGAAAGAAGGAATAGGAAGAAAATAAGAAGCGAAGAAGAAGAAGAAGAAGAACAATAAGAAGAAGACTTGAAGAAGAAGATCTCCTTCTTCTTCTAGTCTTCTTCTTCTTCTCCTTCTTCTTCTTATTCTTCTAGTCTTCTTCTTCTCCTTCTTCTCCTTCTTCTTCTTCTTCTTCTTCTTCTAGTTTTCTTCTTCTTCTACTCCAAAATGAAGTTAGCTCTAAGTTATATCAAAAATGGCATAATATGCTTAGTTAGGTCAAAAATGGCATAATTAGCTAGGTAAGCTCAAAAATGGCATTTTTCTTCTTATGTAGCCTATTTAGTCGATTTATGACATAATTTAGCCTATTTAGTCCACAAATGACATAATAAGATGAAGAAAATCCAAGAAGAGGAAGAAAATAAGGAATAGCAAGAAAAGAAGAAGAAGAAAA
>NC_041386.1:419364614-419408688 GCF_002162155.2 Triticum dicoccoides | reverse complement strand
AAGTAAGAAGAAGAAGTAAGAAGAAGAAGAAGAAGAAGAAGAAGAAGAAGAAGTAAGAAGAAGTAAGAAGAAGAAAATCCAGGAAGAGGAAGGAAAGAAGGAATAGGAAGAAAAGAAGAAGAAGAAGAAGAAGAAGAAGAAGAAGAAGAAGAAGAAGAAGAAGAAGAAGAAGAAGAAGAAGAAGAAGAAGAAGAAGGAGAAGAAGGAGAAGAAGAAGACTAGAAGAATTCTTCTTCTCCTTCTTCTCCTTCTTCTTCTTCTTCTTCTTCTTCTTCTTCTTCTTCTTCTTCTTCTTCTTCTTCTTCTTCTTGTAGTTTTCTTCTTCTCCAAAATGAAGTTAGCTCTAAGTTATAACAAAAATGGCATAATATGCTTAGTTCATTCAAAAATGGCACAATTAGCTAGGTTAGCTCCATTTTACCTAAGTATTCTTACTTCTTCTTCTTCATTTTCTTCTTCTTGTTGTTCATTTTCTTCTTCTTCTGATTCTAGCTACTCTTCTTCTTTTCTTACTTTCTTGTTTCCATTTTGCAGATTTAATTCACTATATGGAAGCTTGCATGGATGGAGTGCTTGTTTCCCATATCTTTTTTTGTTTGTATCGATGAAAAACATGGAACTTGTTATATGGATGCATGGAACAATGTGTTGGATGAACATTGTGATATGTAATATGTATATATGGATGGAACTATGTTTATTATGTATATATGTATGTTGTGATGGAGATAGATATGTATATGTATATCTGTGTTGGATACATCATATATGTGTATCTGTGTGTGCCTGTGAGCAATATATATATATGTATATCTGTGTGTGAATTCCTATGAAATTAAATGGATTCAAACAACAACAGGGGATATATAACCTCTTTGCCGTCTGCTAGCCGACGGCAAAGCTATTTGCCGTCCGCTAGAAGACGTCAAAGAGGACACGTGGGAACACTAGCTACCTATTTGGTCACTTTGCTGCCTATTTGGGAATATTGGGACCACTGTGAAACCTGGGAACACTGGCTGCCTACTTGGTCACTTTGCCGTCCGCCAACGGACGGCAAAGAATCAAATCACTTTGTCGTCTGCCAGCAGACGGCATAGCTGGCCATTTGGCAGCTTCGCAGTACTGCCTAGCTGAGCTCTTTGTCGTCCGCCAGCAGACGGAAAAGTGATTTGAATCTTTGTCATGCGCTGGCTGACGGCAAAGAGCGCCATTAACCCCCTAACGGCTCTCACGCCACCGCAGTGCCGTCCGTTCTCCTTGCCGTCTGCTGGCATCGGATGGTGGACGGCACAATCCTTTGTCGTCCGTTTCGGAAAAGAGGATGGCAAAGAAGGCCTTTTCTGGCACCCTTTTGTCCGGACATTTTGCTGTCTGCTGGCGGACGGCAAAGAGGTTTGCCGTCCGTGAACCATGCCTTTGCCGTCCGCCATGGCGGACGGCAAAGAAGCTGATTCCAGTAGTGTTAGAGCATGTGCATGTAGTTCATATTTGAATTATGCACATAAATGCATTGAAAACTCAATTAATGCATAAAAATGTCCAAACGAACCCCAAAAATCCTAAAAATTAACGCAACACTCCTGTTGTTCTATGTTGACACTAGGAAAATTTTTGAAATTGAGAAGAGGCAATGGATATCGTTTCGTCCAGAAAGGTGAAACGTTCCCTACCGAAACCATCACGCTTGTTGTGATAAGCTCGGGTTTGTGAGAAGATAAAAAAATTACCATGGCATGTTGATGCCGCTCCATGATAGCATGCCAAGTTTCATGAAATTCAGACGAGTTTTGGATTTACTAGAATTTCAAAACAAGGTATCGCAATGTTTGCGGCCGAGTGACGGTGGCAGGGTTTTTGAAATTCATTCCCATTTCTTGCATGGGACCTAAGCATGCACCCAAGGACACATATTTTATTTTCCAACCAATTTATATGCAACGGAGCATGTGCACATAGTTCAAACTTGAATTATGCACATAAATGCATTGAAAACTCAGTTAATGCATAAAAATGTCCAAACGAACCCCAAAAAATCACAAAACATGACACAACACTCCTGTTGTTCTATGTTGACATGAGAACAATTTTGAAAGCAATGAGAGGTAATGGATATTGTTTCGTCCCCAAAGGTGGGACGTTCCCTACCGAAACCATCATGCTTGTTGTGAGAAGCTCTGGTTTGTGAGAAGCATATACCCAAGCTTGCCCCAAATGGGACAAAAAATTACCACGGCGTGTTGATGCCGCTCCATGATAGCATGCCAAGTTTCATGAATTTCAGATGAGTTTTGGATTTACTAGAATTTAAGAACCATGTATCGCAATGTTTGCGACCGAGTGACGGTGGCAGGGCGCTTGACATTCATTCACATTTCTTGCATGGGACCTAAGCATGCAACCAAGAACACATATTTGAATTTTCAACCAATTTATATGCATTAGAGCATGTGCATGTAGTTCAAATTTGAATTATGCACATAAATGCATTGAAAACTCAATTAGTGCATAAAAATGTCCAAACGAACCCCGAAAAATCCCAAAAATTAACACAACACTCCTGTTGTTCTATGTTGACACTAGGAAAAAATTGAAATTGAGTAGAGGCAATGGATATCGTTTCGTCCAGAAAGGTGGAACGTTCCCTACAGAAACCATCACGCTTGTTATGATAAGCTCTGGTTTGTGAGAAGCATATACCCAAAGCTACCCCAAATGGGACAAAAAAATTACCATGGCATGTTGATGCCGCTCCATGATAGCATGCCAAGTTTCATGAATTTCAGATGAGTTTTGGATTTACTAGAATTTAAAAACAAGGTATCTCAATGTTTGCGGCCGAGTGACGGTGGCGGGGTGTTTGAAATCCATTCCCATTTCTTGCATAGGACCTTAGCATGCACCCAAGTACACAGATTTGATTTTTCAACCAATTTATATGCAATGGAGCATGTGCACATAGTTCAAACTTGAATTATGCACATAAATGCATTGAAAACTCAGTTAATGCATAAAAATGTCCAAACGAACCCCAAAAAATCACAAAAAATGACACAAGACTCCTGTTGTTCTACGTTGACATGAGAACAATTTTGAAATCAATGAGAGGTAATGGATATTGTTTCGTCCCCAAAGGTGGGGCGTTCCCTACCGAAACCATCATGCTTGTTGTGAGAAGCTCTGGTTTGTGAGAAGCATATACCCAAACTTGCCCCAAATGGGACAAAAAATTTACCGTGGCGTGTTGATGCCGCTCCATGATAGCATGCCAAGTTTCATGAATTTCAGACGAGTTTTGGATTTACTAGAAATTAAGAACCATGTATCTCAATGTTTGCGACCGAGTGACGGTGGCAGGGCATTTGACATTCATTCACATTTCTTGCATGGGACCTAAGCATGCAACCAAGAACACATATTTGAATTTTCAACCAATTTATATGCATTAGAGCATGTGCATGTAGTTGAAATTTGAATTATGCACATAAATGCATCGAAAACTCAATTAATGCATAAAAATGTCCAAACGAACCCCGAAAAATCCCAAAAATTGACACAACACTTCTGTTGTTCTATTTTGACACTAGGAAAAAAATGAAATTGAGAAGAGGCAATGGATATCGTTTCGTCCAGAAAGGTGAAACGTTCCCTACAGAAACCATCATGCTTGTTGTGATAAGCTCTGGTTTGTGAGAAGCATATACCCAAAGCTACCCCAAATGGGAAAAAAATTACCATGACATGTTGATGCCGCTCCATGATAGCATGCCTAGTTTCATGAATTTCAGATGAGTTTTGGATTTACTAGAATTTAAAAACAAGGTATCTCAATGTTTGCGGCCGTGTGACGGTGGCGGGGTGTTTGAAATTCATTCCCATTTCTTGCATAGGACCTTAGCATGCACCCAAGGACACAGATTTGATTTTTCAACCAATTTATATGCAACGGAGCATGTGCACATAGTCCAAATTTGAATTATGCACATAAATGCATTGAAAACTCAGTTAATGCATAAAAATGTCCAAACGAACCCCAAAAAATCACAAAAAATGACACAACACTCCTGTTATTCTATGTTGACATTAGAACAATTTTGAAATCAATGAGAGGTAATGGATATTGTTCCGTCCCAAAGGTGGGATGTTCCCTACCGAAACCATCATGCTTGTTGTGAGAAGCTCTGGTTTGTGAGAAGCATATACCCAAACCTGCCCCAAATAGGACAAAAAATTTACCACGGAATGTTGATGCCGCTCCATGATAGCATGCCAAGTTTCATGAATTTCAGACGAGTTTTGGATTTACTAGAATTTAAGAACCATGTATCTCAATGTTTGCGGCCGAGTGACGGTGGCAGGGTTCTTGATCTTCATTCCCATTTCTTACATGGAACCTAAGCATGCACCCAAGAACACATATTTGATTTTTCAACCAATTTATATGCACTAGAGCATGTGCACATAGTTCAAATTTCAATTATGCACATAAATGCATTGAAAACTCAGTTAATGTATAAAAATGTCCAAACAAACACCAAAAACTCACAAAAAATGACACAACACTCCTGTTGTTCTATGTTGATACTAGGAAAAAATTTGAAATCAAGAAGAGGCAAAGGATATCGTTTCATCCAGCAAGGTGAAACGTTCCCTACCAAAACCACCAGGCTTGTTGTGAGAAGCTCTGGTTTGTGAGAAGCATATACCCAAACCTGCCCCAAATGGGACAAAAAAATTACCATGGCATGTTGATGCCGCTCCATGATAGCATGCCAAGTTTCATGAATTTCAGGCGAGCTTTGGAGTTACTAGAATTCAAAAAGCAAGTATCTCAATGATTGAGGCCGAGTGATGGTGGCAAGGTGCTTGACATTCATTCCCATTTCTTGCATGATACCTAAGCATGCAACCAAGGACACAGATTTGAATTTTTCAACCAATTTATATGCATTAGAGCATGTGCATGTAATTCAAATTTGAATTATGCACATAAATGCATTGAAAACTCAATTAATGCATAAAAATTTCCAAACAAACCCCGAAAAATCCCAAAAATTGACACAACACTCCTGTTGTTCTATGTTGACACTAGGAAAAAATTGAAATCGAGAAGAGGCAACGGATATCGTTTCGTCCCTAAAGGTGGCACGTTCCCTACCGAAACCATCACACTTGTTGTGAGAAGCTGTGGTTTATGAGAAGCTTATACCCCAACCCTGCCCCAAATGGGACAAAAAAATTACCATGGCATGTTGATGCTGCTCCATGATAGCATGCCAAGTTTCATGAATTTCGGACAAATTTTGGATTTAGTAGAACTACAAAAGCAAGTACGTCGACGTTTGTCGGAGAGCCACGGTGTCGTGGTGTTCGAATTTCATCCCCATTTCTTGCATGGGACATAAGCATTAACCCATGGACACATATATGATTTTACAAACCATGTTGGTGCACCGGAGCATGTGCATGTAGTTTAATTTTGAATTGTGCACCTGAAATGGCTACAAAACCAATTTAATGTATAAAATGTGTTTGAACCCTAAATAATTCCAATTCTTTTACGACACACATATAGTTGCATGTTCACTACAGATAAAAGGTCTAGCAATTCAAACACCGTCCATTGTTGTTGTGACCCCATTATGTAATTCAAATCAAGATGAAAAATCAAGTAGATCGCACACAGTTTATTATCACCAAGCATGTGAGATGCAGCACAAAATATCCTGGAGCACCGTCGGTGTATAGTATGTCTATGGCTTATGCGAGAAGGTGCATCGGCTATAGTCCATTGTCGGCGTCTCAAGCACACTAGTTCGCTCCCAAATATCATTTCACTGTTCAATCGTCGCCGGTGAAAGATGGGCACGTGGACCCGCGTCATGAGGGCCATTTTTGGTGGCCCACGCCATTGAGAGTGCGGCCGTAGCCGTCATGCGTGTGCTAACAAGGTGCATGAGCGTGGCCACAATCTGCGATCGGGCGGCCAAGGCAGACCAGATGGCCGTTGTTGCTTCTCAGGTGGTGGTAGTAACATCTGCCTCGGGGATAGCAACTGGCGAGAGGGGCACAACAGCTGTCGGTTTCGCAGCGGCGGCCTTAGCCCTGATGGAGGCCACCCACGACCATGTCGAGGCCGCCCACAACCAGCTCGTGGAGGGCACCGCACAAATCGATGAAGCTTCTCCGACAACGGCCAGCAACCAACAGACGAAGAGCTGGCAATCACCGAGAGCGTTCGAGCAGCCGTCCGTTCCTCCGCCGCATACCTTGCAATGACAAAGAACGTCCAAGCCTAGATCGCGGCCACCCACGCACACCTCGTGGCGGCCTTTTCCAAAGAGATGGCGGACGCAGATGGCGAGATGCTTGCCGAGTATGGTGTGATGGATGCCATGGAGATCCTTCCCCAGGAGACCATTGGGCGCGAGCTGGACATGGAGGCGGTGGCGGAGATCGACGAGCACCAGCCATAGTAGTACTATTTGTTTTGTTTAATTAAGAAGCGCCGGTCTTTAATTTGTTAGAGTAATGTTTAGTTCAGCTCGCTCTGTTTAATTGTTGAACTTGCTCAATTAAGAAGTTTGGGTGTGTGATGTCTACTACACAACCTTCTTCTTGTAGATGTTGTTGGGCCTCCAAGTGCAGAGGTTTGTAGGACAATAGCAAATTTCCCTCAAGTGGATGACCTAAGGTTTATCAATCCGTGGGAGGCATAGGATGAAGATGGTCTCTCTCGAACAACCCTGCAACCAAATAACAAAGAGTCTCTTGTGTCCCCAATGCACCCAATACAATGGTAAATTGTGTAGGTGCACTAATTCGGTGAAGACATGGTGATACAAGTGCAATATGGATGGTAGATAAAGGTTTTTGTAATCTGGTAAAATAAAAAGAGCAAGGTAACTACTGATAAAAGTGAGCACAAATGGTATTTCAATGCGTTGAAACAAGGCCTAGGGTTCATACTTTCACTAGTGCAAGTTCTCTCAACAATAATAACATAATTGGATCATATAACTATCCCTCAACATGCAACAAAGTGTCAATCCAAAGTCACTAATAGAGGAGAACAAACAAAGAGATTATTGTAGGGTACGAAACCACCTCAAATTCATTCTTTCTGATCGATCTATTCAAGAGTCCGTAGTAAAATAACACAAAGCTATTCTTTCCATTCGATCTATCCTAGAGTTCGTACTAGAATAACACCTTAAGACACAAATCAACCAAAACCCTAATGTCACCAAGATACTCCAATGTCACCTCAAGTATCCGTGGGTATGATTATACGATATGCATCACACAATCTCATATTCATCTATTCAACCAACACAAAGAACTTCAAAGAGTGCCCCAAAGTTTCTACCGGAGAGTCAAGACGAAAATGTGTGCCAACCCCTATGCATAAGTTCATGAGGTCACGGAACTCACAAGTTGATCACCAAAACATAAATCAAGTGGATCACGTGAATATCCCATTGTCGCCACAGATAAGCACATGCAAGACATACAACAAGTGTTCTCAAATCCTTATAGACTCAATCCAATAAGATAACTTCAAAGGGAAAATTCAATCCATTATAAGAGAGTAGAGGGGGAGAAACATCAAAAGATCCAACTATAATAGCAAAGCTTGCGATACATCAAGATCGTGCGAATGAAGAACACGAGAGAGAGAGAGAGATCAAACGCATAGCTACTGGTACATACCCTCAGCCCCGAGGGTGAACTACTCCCTCCTCCTCATGGAGAGCACCGGGATGATGAAGATGGCCACCGGAGAGGGATTCCCACCTCCAGCAGGGCACCGAAATGGGTCTAGATTGGTTTTCGGTGCCTACAGAGGCTTGCGGCAGCGGAACTCTTGATCTAGGTTATTTTCTGGAGGTTTCTGTATTTATAGGAATTTTTGGCGTCGGGAACAAGTCAGGGAGGTGCTCCAGTTGTCCACGAGATAGGGCGGCGCACTCAGGGGGTAGGGCGCACCCCCCACCCTCGTGGATGGCCCGGGACTCTTCTGGCCCAACTCTTTTACTCCGGGGGCTTCTTTTATGATATAAGTGAAGCATAGAGTATTCTAATAAATCATGATTCATGCATGTCTCCCTCAAAAGGTGTGTACATCAAGGATGATTGTGGAACCTAAAAAGCAAAGACTCTAAGCATACAAGACTCTCCAAACAAAACACATATCATGTGGTGAATAAAAATATAGACTCAAGCAAAGTTACCGGTAGACGAAGATGAAAGAGGGGATGCCTTCCGGGGCATCCCCAAGATTAGGCTCTTGGTTGTCCTTGAATATTACCTTGGGGTGCCTTGGACATCCCCAACCATAGGATCTTGCCACTCCTTATTCCATAGTCCATCAAATCCTTACCCAAAACATGAAAACTTCACAACACAAAAGTCAACAGAAAATCTCATAAGCTCCGTTAGTATAATAAAATAAATCACCACTTTTGGTACTGTTGTGAACTCACTATTTATTTTTATTGGTGTAATATCTACTTTATTCTAACTTTTCCATGGTTCATACCCCCTGATACTAGCCATAGATTCATAAAAATAAGCAAACAACACATAGAAAACAGAATCCGTCAAAAATAGAACAATCTGTAGGAATCTGGATATTTTGAATACTTATGTAACTCGAAAATCTAAAAATTTAGGACAACCTAAGAATTTTGTTTATGAATCCTCTGCGAGAAGAATCAGTATTTTATTGCCCTTCTGCTAAAAAATAAAATTAATCTCCTGGGCGCAAAAGTTTCTGTTTTTTAGCAGGATCAAATCAACTATCTCCGTAAGCTATCCCAAAGGTCTTACTTGGCACAAACACTAATTAAAACACAAAACCACAGCTAACTAGAGGCTAGATGAATTACTTAATGCAAAATAGAACCTAAAGAGTAAAAACAAATATAAAATTGGGTTGCCTCCCAACAAGCGATATTGCTTAACGCCCTTAGCTAGGCATAAAACATGAATAGATCTAGATATTATCATCTTTGGCATGCAATCCATAAGTGGCTCTCATAATAGATTCATAAGGAAATTTAATTTTTCTTTCTTGGGATGTGTTCCATGCCTTTCCTAAACGGAAATTGAAATCTAATGTTTCCTTCTTTCATATCAATAATTGTACCAATTGTTGTAAGGAAAGGTCTACCAAGAATAATAGGGCATGTTGGATTTCAATCTATATCAAGAACAATGAAATCTATGGGCACATAATTCCTATTTGCAACAATAAGAACATCGTTAATCCTTCGCATAGGTTTCTTAATAGAGGAATCCTCAATATGCAAATTTAAGGAGCAATCATCAAATTCACGAAAACATAACACATCACGTAAAGTTCTTGGGGTCATGGAAACACTAACACCCAAATCACACAAAGCATGGCATTCATAATCTTTAATCTTAATCTTAATAGTAGGTTCCTGCTCATCATAAAGTTTTTTAGGGATAGAAACTTCCTATTCAAACTTTCTTCAAAATATTGCATCATAGCATCAACGATATGTTTAGTAAAAGCTTTGTTTTGGTTATAAGCATCAGGAGAATTAAACATGAATTGCAACAAGGAAATACAATCTATTAAAGAACAATTATCATAATTAAATTCCTTTAAATCCAAAAGAGTGGTTTCATTGCTACTTCAAGTTTTGACCTCTTCAATCCCACTTTTATCAATTTTTGCATCAAGATCTAAAAACTCTGAATCATTGGGACGCTTTCTAACTAAAGTTGACTCATCTCGAGTCCCATATTTATCAAGATTTATATTGGAAAACAAAGATTCCATAGGAGTCACATCAATCACTTTAAGATCTTCATCATTATTCTTACGGAAACTAGAAGAACACGCTTTTATAAACCAATCTTTTTAGCACACATCCTAGCGGTTCTTTCTTTGCACTCTTCAATGGAAATTCTCATAGCTTTGAGAGACTCATTAAAATCATGTTTGGGTGGTGTTGGGGATATAACTACTAGGTATGACCCGCCCAGGAGGGGCCGGGTCAATCTTAATGGCGGGTTACTAAAAGAAGCCCGATGAGTATACAAGGCGATGGTTCATTATAAAACTTGTAGCAGGCCCATGCCTAGAGGCGGCTTAAGGCCCATAATTGTAAACCTCCATGTATGAGTAAGACTTGTAAAGTAAGGCATGTAAAAGAAGTCACCGAGCCGGACACGTTGTATGAGCCGGCCAGGACTCTATAGGCCGCCAGGCATCAACCCATGTATATAAGGGGGCGACCCGGTGGCGGCTTAGGGAAAGAAACAATAGATCGAGAGCCAAGCTAGCATATTTCGCTCCTTCGTCATCAAAACCTAGCAATACCACAACAACTGGACTAGGCTTTACCTTCATCGCAAGGGGCCGAACCAGTATAAACCTCTTGTGTCCTTTGTCCCAATTAACCCCTTTAAGCTTCTTAGTTGCGATGGCTCCATGATTAAGTCCTTTCACTAGGACATCCGCCGTGACAATTCCACGACAGTTGGAGCCCACCGTGGGGCCAACGGACAGTGGATTTGAGTTCTTGAAGGGCAGCTTCGAAGGGCTCAAGGGATACGTTGTGGGCCGGATGACCAAGAGTCATCACGGCAAGCTCTACATCGATGACACAAGCTGGGGTCCCGAGATCGGCTCAGTTGAGTATGGGCACCGGGTCCCCTTCGGCAGAATCCATGTCTTCATTGGCCGGATGGGCGAGCCGGGCCTTGAGCCGGACATCGGCGAGACGGCTCAGCATGCGAGACCCACCCGGACTCAGCCGGCCGTAAGGCGTGCCTTCGTTACTTGCATCCATGGAGGGGAGTTTTCTGAAGGATCCGTGGATGGCGGCGAGACGGTTGTCCACTCTGACAGCGAGTCATCCACCGGTGAGACGGATTCATTGTATCAACTACAGGATGGTGGGCTTGGGGGCTGTTCTGATGGCAGTAGTATTCTTGACCCCTTTGAGCCGCCGAATCGAGCCGAGGTCTTCATGGCTGGCACTCAACCCGGTCAGAATTCTACGGCTGCGGCAGCGGTAACCACCGGATCGGCAGCAGCCGGGTCAGGAGACCCCATGCGCCCGCCGGCTCAGGTGCTGGTGGATCTCATGGATAGGCTGACGACCTTGTTGACCGCCGTGGTTGAACCGGCAGACAAAGCTTAGCACGATGCAGAGGTGGCATGGTTACGTGGGGAGGTAGCACACGCCAAGGAGAATTTAGCAGTGGAGGAAGTAAGGATGGGTGCAGAGCGAGCGGCTCTGAATGCTCGTGCTCAGCAGCTTCAAGCAGAGACTTTACGGCTCTCGGTGGATCTAAACGCATCAAACTAGGTCATGAGGAGAAGGCACCAAAAGGCTCAATCACGTCTGCCTCTGACTTATGATCCTAGGAACCTCTTCCACACACCTGGGGCTGGTCGCAATAACCCGCCGGAGGCAAACCGGATCACAACACCCGGGACTGGGGCGCCGGTTCAACCGCGGGCCATGGAACCCCCTCGTGTGAATAATGCTCTGCCTCATTACACACCAGTACCACCGGGTCACTTTTCTAACCCTTTGGAGAATCTGATCGCTGCGTCGGCTCGTTTGGCGGCTCTCCTGATGGAAGGCGACTCTCCAACAACGATTGAAACACGAAGGGTCAGAGAACTTCTTCAGATGGCTCTGGCACAGCAGGATGCATACTCTTATAGTCGAGACAGAATCCATTCAACCCCTCTCCCAAGCCGGAGCGCGAGCTATAGCAGGCATATGGACTCAGCGGCCATGTCAAGCAACGCCCAACACCGTAACCAACCACGCAGGCATGACCCAGCACAGGATGGAGCTCTTAACTTGGTGGACCAGGAGAGGATCCGCCAAGAGGCTGAGCGGGCGGTTCAACAGGCAGCTAAGTTGGCGGCTCACTAGGCTTTTCCGGTTTATCCAGCGACCTTTGTTGAAGCAGGTGTGGCCACAAGGACAGGATGTGTCCCTTGTTTGGTGCCGGCTCTGCGTAATGAGCGTTTGCCAAAGGACTTTAAGGGGCCTCGTAAGGTACCTAATTACACAGCCGACCTGCAGCCCGGGGCATGGATTGAAAGTTACGAGATGGCCATGGAGTTGTTGGAGGTCAGTGATGCAACAATGGTCAAGTACTTCACTATGATGTTAGATGGAACAACTCGCACTTGGTTGAAGGGGTTGCCACCCAACTCCATCGGCTCATGGACGGAGTTAAAAGCCCGGTTCATTCAGAACTTCAAAGATACATGTAAGCAACCCATGTCGATCATGGACTTGACTAATTGTAAGCAAGAGGAAGGTGAATCCACGACCCATTGAGTGCGCCGGGTCAAGGAAATAATACATTCATATCATAAGATGGATGCCGGCTCCGCGGTCTTAATGTTGGAGAAAAATTGCCGTTTTGAACCTCTGAAATAGAAGTTGGGGCGGCTCAAGCGTGATTGTAATGACATGGGCCAGCTGACGGCGGCTCTGGTCAAATACGCCGATTCTGACAGTACCAAGGATCCCGCGTCTGACGAAGATAAGACGGGGAAGGGAAAGAAGAACGGCAACAGCAAAGGTCACCAGCACAACTCGGCGAATCAAGGAGGTAATAAACTTAAGGCTGACGGTAGTCTGGAGTTTGTGGCTAACGCCAATACACATGGCAACAATCAACGGCGCAAGGGGATGCCACCTCCTCAGTCAGGCGGGTCATGTCCCACCCTCGAGCAGCTACTAAAAGAACCTTGTCCAAGGCACGACACCCGGGAGAAGCCAGCCACCCATCTATGGAAAGACTGTATGATCATGAAGGCTTTTAAGAATTCCAACATGTTTGATGGTAACCACGGACCTGGCGGTAGCTCAGGTGGTGGCGGCTTTCATGGCCCGAGCGCCGGCTCAGGCAGTGGCTGTTTTCACGGCCTGGGCCCTCAAGGCAGTCAGGGCGGCAACAATCAGCAATCCGGCCAAGGTAATCAACAACAACAATAGTCCGGGTATCAGAGTAACCCAAAGTAGTTGAACAGTGGGCAATATCACGTATTCACCACCAGTTTGTGCAAAAGGGACCAGAAACTTCATAAGAGGGCCATGAATGCTGTTGAACCGGCGGTTCCACGTTATTTGAGATGGTCTAAGCAGCCTATCGTATTGAGTAGGGAAGACCACCCTCCCCGGGTTGATAATCCGGGTCATCTGGCTTTGGTGGTGGCACCTCAGGTTGGTGGATATAAATTCACTAAAGTTCCCATGGATGGAGGCAGTAGCATCAACATCATCTATTATGAGACGTTCCGTCGCATGGTGTTGAATGACAAAAGTCTTAAGACATCCAATACTGTTTTTCATGGAGTTGTGCTTGGTAAGTCAGCATACCCAGTTGGTAAGATTGAGCTGGAAGTAGCCTTGGGGGATGAGTATGATTCTAGGGCTGAGAAGTTAACTTTTGAAGTGGTTAAAATCAAAAGCCCGTATCACGCTCTGTTTGGACGGCCGGCTTATGCTAAGTTCATGGCACGGCAGTGTTATGTTTATCTGCAACTCAAAATGTCGGGTTATAAGGGCACCATCACAGTGTATGGAAGCCGGAAGATAGCCCTGGAATGTGAAGAAGATGATGCTACTTACGCCGAGTCTATTTGTGCAACAGAGGAATTGAAGTTTTATAAGGATAATATTGACCCAGCGGACATGACGTCTTTGAAAAAGCCAACCACGGAGCATGAGCTGGCGCTGAAGTTTAAGTCAGCTGACGATACCAAGATGATTGATTTTGTGCCTGGTGACTCATCCAAACAATTCATTATCAGTGCTAATTTGGATCCCAAATAGGAAAGCGCACTCATCGAGTTCATCCATGAGAATCGGGACATCTTTGCATGGAAACCTTCGGACATGCCGGGTGTACCGAGAGAACTCGCTGAGCACACTCTCAATATTGATCCCAAGTTTAAGCTGGTCAGGCAGTTTCTTTGGCGGTTCAACGAGGAAAGGCACAAGGCTATTGGAGAAGATGTGGCCTGGCTCTTCGCGGCCGGGTTTATTGTTGAAGTTTTTCACCAAGAGTGGTTGGCTAACCCGGTGCTTGTGCTCAAAAAGAACGGCACTTGGCGTATGTGTATGGATTACATAGATTTAAACAAAGCTTGTCCGGCTGATCCTTTTGCTCTCCCTCGTATTGATCAAATCATTGATGCTACAGCGGGTTGTGAGCGTTTGAGTTTTTTGGATGCTTATTCTGGCTATCATCAGATCAAAATGGCAGTTAAGGACCAGGAGAAGACAACTTTCATCACTCTGTTTGGAGACTTTTGCTATGTGTCTATGCCTTTTGGGCTTAAAAGTGCCCAGGCGACGTATCAGTGATGTGTACAGAATTGTCTTCATAACCAGATTGGGCGTAATGTTCATGCTTATGTGGATGATATAGTGGTTAAATCTAGAGAGAAGGAAACTCTCGTAGATGATCTGAAAGATACCTTTGATAACCTCTGGGTCTACAAGATGATGCTTAACCCGTCCAAATGCGTTTTTGGAGTCCCAGCTGGCAAGCTTTTGGGCTTTTTGGTGTCTAATAGAGGCATTGAGGCTAACCCGGAAAAAATTAAGGCAATTACATCTTTGGCTAAACCGGCATGCATCAATGACGTTCAGCGGCTGGCGGGTCACATCGCAACTTTGAGCCAGTTCATAAGCCGGTTGGGTGAGAAGGCTATGCCGTTGTATCAAATGATGAAGAAGACAGATGACTTTGTCTAGAATGACGCTGCTAACACTGCCTTTGAAGATCTGAAACAACAGCTCGCCGAACCGCCGGTTCTTGCTGCTCCGGTTGAGAAGGAGCCACTGTTGTTATATGTGGCTACTAACTCACGGGCCATTAGTGTGGCCATTGTTGTGGAGCGCAAGGAGGCTGGCAAGGAACATCCGGTTCAATGGCCGGTTTACTACGTCAGTGAGGTGCTCATTGAATCCAAGCAAGGATATCCACATTGGCAGAAGCTTGTTTATGGGGTGTTCATGGCAAGCCGGAAGCTTAAGCATTACTTTCAGGGTCATCCTATCACTGTGGTTAGCTCTGCTCCTTTGGGAGATATTATTCAAAATAGAGAAGCCACAGGATGAGTCGCCAAGTGGGCCATTGAGCTTGGGTCTCATAATTTAAAGTATGTACCACATACTGCCATTAAGTCTCAAGCACTGGTGGACTTCATTAACGATTGGAAGGAGTTGCAGATACCCTAAGATAAGCTAGACAACACATATTGGACGATTCATTTCGATGGGTCCAGACAGTTGGAAGGCTCGGGGGCTGGAGTTGTTTTAACTTCTCCTCGAGATGATAAGTTTTGTTATGTGTTGCGATTGATGTTTCCTTGTACTAACAACGCAGCAGAGTATGAGGCCTTGCTCCATGGTCTTTGAATGACTAAATAGATGAGTTTAAGTCGGGTACGGTGCCTTGGCGGCTCAGATTTGGTGGCTCAGCAGGTATCAGGAAAGTGGGACTCCAAGGACCCTCTCATGGCGGCTTATCGCCGTGAGGTTGACGCTGTTGCTGGACACTTCAAGGGTTATCAAGTGGAGCACATTGACCACGGAAGAAACAAAGCGGCCGATGCTTTAAGCCGGTTGGTATCTCAGCGTAAGGCGGTGCCACCTAACACTTTTCTAGATGTTCTGCATAACCCTTCGGTCAAGTTTCCTACAGAGGACGATTTGGCCATTCCGGACCTGGAGGCACAATTGGTGGCGGCTCTTCATGTCATTCCAGATTGGACAGTACCGTATTTGGCTTATATGGCCCGAGGCGAGTTGCCAGAGGATGAGACCTTGGCTAGACAGATAACCCGACGGTCTATGTCAATGATGATTTCCAATGGTGAGTTGTATCATCGCAGCATCACCGGGGCGTTTCAACGTTGTGTCTCTCCTGAAGAAGGTCAAGAAATTCTTCGTGAGATCCATGAAGGATACTGTGGCCATCATGCCGGTTCGAAGTCCCTTGTGGCCAAAGCTTTTCATCATGGTTTTTACTGGCTAACGGCTCACGCTGATGCGGAGGATCTGGTTAGTAGGTGTGATGGGTGTCAAAAATTTGCACAACGAGCACATGTGTCGGCTCAAGAATTGCGGATGATTCCAATCACTTGGCCGTTTGCAGTCTGGGGGCTTGACATGGTTGGACCTTTCAAAAGGTCTAAAGATACGAAGACGCACCTTTTGGTGGCAGTGGACAAGTTCACAAAATGGGTTGAGGCGGAGCCGGCCAGTAAGTTTGATGCGGCCACGGCGGTTCAATTAATGAAGAAGGTGATCTTTCGTTTTGGCTTTGCACAAAGCATTATCACTGACAATGGCACTAACTTGTCCCAAGGAGACATGGAAGAATTCTGTCAACGAGAGCATATCTAGCTTGATGTTTCATTAGTAGCTCACCCCCAATCCAATGGTGAAGCTGAAAGAGCAATCAGGAAATCCTGAAAGGTCTAAAACCCCGGCTTATGGTCCCTTTACAACGGACGCCGGGTTGTTGGGTGGAAGAATTACCCTTTGTGATATGGAGTATCAATACTACCCCTAACAGGTCTACGGGTTATACGCCCTTCTTCATGGTTTACGGAGCAGAGGCAGTTCTGCCCAGTGACACCCATCATGACTCGCCCCACGTGGCAGCTTACGTTGAAGCTGATAACGAACAAGCGCGATAGGATGCGCTTGACTTATTAGATGGGGAGCGAGACTTAGCAATGGGCCAATCAGTAATTTACCAACAGGACATGCGCCATTATCACAGCCACCGGGTTAAGTCCAGAACCTTTCAAGAAGGTGATCTAGTGCTCCGGCTCATCCAGGATCAGTCTGATGCACACAAGCTATCCCCACCTTGGGAAGGACCCTTTGTGGTCAGCAAAAACTTAAACAACGGGTCATATTACCTTATCGATGTTCGAGAGCACCAAGACTCACGTAAGTCAGAGGAGGAGATCCGTCGGCCATGGAATATTGCTCATCTCCGGCCTTACTACACTTGAGCCACCGGCTCTCATAATGTACATACTTTAACATTGTATATATTATGATAAATAATAAAGCAGGACCTCTGTCCTTTTTTGATCATATATCTTTATTATTATAATTATTCAAACGACCAGTAGGGGGCTGGTCGTATTCTAATCTAGCTTAACCCTTTGGGTCCAGCTCATTATTGTATTTGAATCTAGCCGTTAAACCTCATGGCCACCAGGGGCTTCCTGTCCAAACATAGGTCGTATTCGAACCAAAGAGAACATAGCTGTCCTAACCCTCTTGATCGATGCAAAGCCAAACTCTCTAGGGGGCTTCTTAATCGTATCTTAATCATAGCTTAACCCCTTTTGGGTCTGACTTGGATCTTATTCGAATCAGGGTCGTTAAAAACCTCTCAAGGTCATTTGGGGGCTTCCTGTTCAAACATAGGTCGTATTCGAACCAAAGAGAGCATAGCTATCGGTACCCTCTTGATCGGCGCAACGCCAAAGCCACTGGGGGCTACATGATTGTACTCGAATCCTAGCTTAACCGCTTTGGTCCGGTTTACTGATCGTATTCGAATCAGAAGCCTCCAAATTATTCTTAACGCTTGATTTACATTGTTTGAAACATACTATTTTGTTTTACTGGTTGTTTGTTGTCTCAAATCTAACTGTAAGTATGCTTTCAATTTAAACCGGCTCGATTATTAGACAATGAGTTTCCAAGGTATGACAATCATCAGACATATGGAGGTATTAACTTCTACAAAGATTGGGTTGTTAACCTTACTGTCCGGGTCATATAAGCCGACAGTTCAGAATCAAAGAGCACAGGTATGACATTGTCATTCATAAAACAGATTTATTTGTGTTTTTTCATTAATCAAAGGCTTTTTTAGCCTTGTTTATCTTTACATCTGGTCCTGATTATTCCACTATGATGTTTTCATAGTTATGTATCGGGTGTTTTGACCCGTCCAGCGATAAACCGCCAGGATTTTTTTCATCTTTTGCATACAAGAACGCCCTAACACTACAAATGTGATAAAGGATATAATGCAGATATTGACCTGACGCGTAAAACAGTCATATGCAACATACTATGCACGAAGGCATAGGCAAAATAGGCAGTTTTCAAACTAACCTATTACAAGGCATTGAGACCCAAAAAGGTTAAAACTGTTTTTTCTCAACTAAAAGCCGGATTATTCAGACGATTATGACTCCTCCCTTGCCGGTTCACCTCCCTCTACTGGTTGGAAGCTGGGTTTGGACCAATCAAAGCCATCCAGAGCAATGAACTCAGCTTCATCATCAATTAAACCAGTCGGATCAATTTCTGGGGCAGAAGTATGTTGGCGAACCGACGGGATAAGATCTGTCACTTTATATGAGGGAGTTGCCATCTTCTTATTTTCAACATCAAAACCCGGTTGATAATTATCAATGTTGGTTTCCTCGCCAAGGATGGTAGCATGAGGACGAACTCCCCTCACACAAGCAACAAAATCGTCTTGATCAAACGGAGTCCCATCTTCTTTCAAGGGGGAATACCCCTTGGCTACGTCCGCCGGGTCAAGTTCCCGCACCCAGGCTTTGGAACGGCTCAATGCGGTTAGGGCTCCGGCTCTTGCGCAAGACCGCTTGACTTCTTGGAATCTAGCAGGTAAGATTGACAATTTCTTCAAGACGTCACTTAAGAGGTTTGGTCCTTGATTAGCTGGGGATATAATGGCAAGCGCCCGTTGAGCTCCAGTGTACAGCTGCTCCACCAGGGTGTAAACCGCCTTGAGTTTTATTAAACTGTTTTGGCTCAGATTGTTGCTCTAGGGACCTAAGGGTGTTTTAAAAGGTTAAGAAGGCGGCTTATATTTCTGGCAAAAAAAGAGTGTAAGTAACTAAGGCAAATGACTCACCAAAGATTGCGGAGACCATCGGCGACACACGGTTTTTTAAGCCGGTGAGCTCCGTGGTAACCTCCTTGAGAGCCGCCTCCGCTGTCTCAGCACGCTGTGTCAGCAAGGTTTTCTCATCGGCCCAGGATTTCTTCCCCACATCAAAACTGGTCTTCAGTTTTTCAGCTTCAGAGAGGCTCAACTGGAGTTTCGAGTCAACGTTCTTTAGCTCCGCCTCTTGATCCACCAGCCGGGTCTTTGCATCAGTCAATTGAGACCCCAATTAGTTAAGGCGGTCTGCAAACATGCATAGGTGTGTTAAAATGTATTTCAATAAAGGTTATCATGATTAAAGTCCCAAGTGCTTTGCAACACAACACCACACGGCACTTGGGGGCTAATGTCTGCCAAAGAAACTTTTTAAATGCAAAATGGCTCTTCTATGATTAAAGTCCCAAGTGTTTTACAAGTAACAACGCTTGGCACTTGGGGGCTAATGCATGATATTAAGAAAGTTTTTTCATGTTGAGCCGGATCACACTATTTGTTTGGACTGATTCAAGACAGTTATGAAGTTAAGTACGGGCTCATTCGTGATAAATTGAGCCGGCCCTTGGGGACTACATGTGAAATTTATGCTGGACTTAAGGAAAATCTAAGGCAGAGCACCAACCTATATCACAAGTCTACAGATCATTCAGGTTCATCATAATCCGGAGACTTGGGGGCTGGCAGACCATATATAAGCTAGTGAAAGCCGGCGAACGTACCTCATATTTCAGCTGCAGTTGTTTGACCATCTCAATTTCCGAGTCATGGCTGGAATGCACATGACTGAGGTATCCAGACAGCACGTCACTAACGTTCAGGTGAGCGTAATGAGAGACGTCAAACCGCACCTTCTGCCTCTCTAAAGCCTATTCCTTAGCAGAGTGCCGGGCTCGTACAGTTGGGTTACCCGGCTCAACGAATCGACTACCAGTAATTAATACATCATTGTCAGAAGTCGTTGGCGGGTTGGTTGAGCTAGATGGATCAGTGGTAGACGGATTAAGAATGGTTTCATCAACTGACAGCTCAGGAGGGTCTGATTGAACGTTGACAGTTGGATCTTCTGGCACTTCAGATTGTTCAGGAGGAGTTGGAATTGTTGGTTCAGGTGCGGGATCTTTCGGGTCTTCAACTGGTTTAATCACCTTGGCTTTCTTGGACTTTGTTTGAATTTCTAAGAAAAATTTTATGAGACAGTTAGTATAATGATGCAGTTTTAAAGATGCAGAAGAAAGATGATTTTCCTTACCCAGGGGCAGTCTTGAAAGCCGGAAATTGAGTTTGTGACGAGTCGCCAGAAGAGCGAGAAACCTCCTGCAAAAGTAAAATAAAGTTAATAGAGTAAGGAAATAGATTCATTGATAAAAGCAAAAGACAAAGCTAAAAGAAACCTCATTTTGGCGTTTTCGAGGAGTTTTTTGTAAGTCGGAGGGCAGCTCATCTTCGTCATTAGTCCGGGACTGATGGTGGCCCTCATATTGCTGCTTTGTCAAAAGAAAATGAGGATCCAAATAAGCCAAAGGGTGTGAAAACCATACTTTCCGGGTTACCAGTCGAGGTTTCGGTCTTGGCAAAGGTTCTGAGTCAGAGGAAATAGTTACCTCTTCTGCTGCCTGGCTGGCCCCCGTGTCGTCCTGTTAATAATCAGTGTCAATAAGGTTGTTAAAAAACTGCCCAAGGGAGTCAAGGGCTACCTCCGACTCAGAACATCATCCAGCTGGAATATATCAGAAGCAGACTTTTTCTTCTTGGACTTCCAGGTTGTCTTCCTGGTGGCTATGGCTGCGGCTCTAACCTTCTTGGCGGCTTCATGATCATATTTGGCATTCTAGAAGTCAGATTTGGCCTATAGGAAAATAACAGGTTAAAAGTCATGCAAGTAGTTAACTACTAAAGAAAAAGGAGGTCAAGGTGGTTCACCTCTGGTGCCGGGTTAAGTTTGCAGAAAGGATTTAATCCAACCTTATTGCAGTCCTCGTATTTTCCGTTCACGAGGATGGTTGACATTGCAACAATGTCCTCTTCAGTTAGTTGTACAGAACTATGACGCAGAGAGTCATCTAGGCCTCCGCCATATTTATACATCAACTTGGATCGGCGGCTTAGAGGGATGACCCGCCATGCGATCCAGCAACGGATCAGGTCAACTCCAGTTAAGCCGTTTCCAATAAGGCTTGAATCCTTTTGATAGATGGGATAAGCTTCTTGCGTTCAGCAGCATTAAGCTTGTCAGGGAGCACAAACTTAGAATCAAGACGCTCCGCGCGATAACCTGGCAGTGGTTTTTATCAGCTGGCGATGTGTCTTGGCAATAGAACCAAGTTTGGTTCCAATCTTTGGGATGGCTTGGTAAGACTACAAAAGGAAAGACAACACCATGTCGGCGCTGAATTGAGATACCGCCAAGTTCCAAGCTAGGGCCGTTGGTGCATTCATTCTAGCGGTTCAAATAAAAGTACTCTCTGAAGAGCTCCACAGTCGGTTCTTCTTGGAGATATACCCACAGAGAACTTGAAAATTGCAGATATTGGATATGGAGTTGGGTTCAAGATCTTGTGGATGAAGCTTGAAAAAATGCAGAACGTCTCGGAAGAACTTTGAGCCGGGTGGTCAAAACCCCCAATTCATGTGGTCAGTAAAAACGATAACTTCACCGTCTTTGGGCTAAGGCCGTTCTTCGGCCGGGTCAGGAGCATGATAGGACATAATAGTCTTCGCTGGCAAATATCCGATCATGACAAAATATTTCAAGGTGTCGTCAGTGACTGTGGAAGGAACCCAGTTGTAGACCGTTGGCGCTTTTGAAGGCATGATGAAAAAGGGACAAACTGAAAAGAAAGTAATGTGCCGGTTCAGATTATTGGTGGAATTACAGGTTAAATGATGATAGTACACATGAGTAATGGCGGCTTAAGTGAGGGCTAATGACATATAAAGGAAAAGTGAGCCGGCGTGATAAGCCGCCATGACTAAAGACATTCAAAAGATACCTGAGTCAGAATTGGCTAAGTACTGAGATAAACAAGTTTCACAAGTTGTGGCTATTATTTTGGATCAAGACGGTTCGAAAAAAGGAAAATGAATCTACACCTAAAAACCAGTACAGAGGAGTTCGTCAGTTCTAAAGAGGCATTCGTACAAGAGAAAGGGATCAGCTAGCATCTAAAATAGATGTAAAACAACTACCGCATAGGTTCTACACTTCTTTTAGATCAAAAGAGAGTGCGGTGGAGAAGTTGCAAGGAATCTACGACGAACAGTGAAGAACACAAGAAAGAAAGCTATCAAACCCTAATACAGATCTAAGGGGTAAAAAAGCAAGAGCTTACGGATGCAGAGCTACTACGGAGGATCACTGCCGTTTTTCTGGACGAGCTCAGGGTGATGCGGTGGCCAACGTTGCGGACGACGGTGAGCGCGGCGGCAGCGGAGCTCAAAAGGCAGAGAGGTGGCGAGAGAAAGAAGAAGGACCGGCCATGCCTATTTATAAGGAGATAGGTGAACGGGCAGGTGCGAAAATCGAGGAAGACCAAAGTAATGATTATCCAGCTAAATGGACGCCTCGAT
Organism: Triticum dicoccoides; assembly: GCF_002162155.2. Lineage (NCBI taxonomy): Eukaryota > Viridiplantae > Streptophyta > Magnoliopsida > Poales > Poaceae > Triticum > Triticum dicoccoides. The sequence goes on along the minus strand of NC_041386.1, from coordinate 419,386,143 downwards.
TCTCAGAAAACATTTAAAGATAAGGATCCGTTAAAGATGATGTCAAGGCAGATTTCCAAATTTTCTGAAGATGATGTCATGACGGGTTACAGAGCTTTTACAAACAACGGAATATGGATTTCGTCTAAGTGTTAGAGATTGACAAGAACAAATTTCAAATCAACCTGGGGCCTAATGTTGGGGATATAACTACCAGGTATGACCCGCCCAGGAAGGGCCGGGTCAATCTTAATGGCGAGTTACTAAAAGAAGCCCGACGAGTATACAAGGCGACGGTTCATTATAAAACTTGTAGCAGGTCCAAGCCTAGAGGCGGCTTTAGGCCCATAATTGTAAACCGCCATGTATGAGTAAGACTTGTAAAGGAAGGCATGTAAAAGAAGTCACCGAGCCGCACACGTTGTATGAGCCGGCCGGGACTCTGTAGGTGGCCAGGCGTCAACCCGTGTATATAAGGGGACGACCCGGCGGTGGCTTAGGGAAAGAAACAATAGGTCGGGAGCCAAGCTAGCATATTTTGTTCCTTGGTCATCGAAACCTAGCAATACCACAACAACTGGACTAGGCTTTACCTTCACCGCAAGGGGCCGAACCAGTATAAACCTCTCGTGTCCTTTGTCCCGATTAACCCCTTTAAGCTTCCTAGTTGCGATGGCTCCACGATTAAGTCCCTTCACTAGGACATCTATCGTGACAATTCCATGACAGGTGGAATATATCTAAGTTTCGAAGAATCAACATCAAGAGAAATATATCCACGTTCCTAGCCAACTCATCAATCTTAAACAATTTTTCCTCAATCAAAGCATTGAAATTCTTTTGCGGACTCATAAATTCTTTAACACTATTATCAAAATCAATGGGCATCTTATTATAATTTCCATAAGAGTTGTTGTAGGAATTACCATAATTATTAGAGGAATTACTAGGGAACGGCCTAGGATTAAAATTGCCTCTATACGCATTATTACCAAAGTTGTTCCTACCAACAAAATTCACATCCATAGATTCATTATTATTCTCAATAAAGTAGGCAAAGGCATATCATTAGGATCAATAGGAGCACTCTTTCTAGCAAACAATTTCATAAGCTCATCCATCTTTCCACTCAAAACATTAATCTCTTCAATAGCGTGCACTTTTTTACTAGAGGAAGATCTTTTGGTATGCCATTGAGAATAATTAACCATAATATTATCTAGGAGTTTAGTAGCTTATCCTAAAGTAATTTCCATAAAAGTACCTCCCGCGGCCGAATCTAAAAGATTTCTAGAAGGAAAATTCAATTCGGCATAAAAAATTGTATAATCATCCACAAATTCAAACCATGAGTAGGGCAATTCCGTATCACTGGGGCGTGTCGGCCCTAAACAAATGGTTTTTAAACCCTTTCAGTGACGGCATTTGGAATCGTCGCCAAGTGAGTTTGTGCGATAGGGTGTCCTTCCCACACGACCCAGAAACTGTCAGGGTTATGGAGTAGTGATCCAGAGGCCTTCCAAAATGTAATCGTGTGCGATACAACACACACTAAATTCTTTCGCACGTGTGGTATCGGTGATTAAGCATTTCTAATGATGCAGTGAAACCATACGGTCTATCATAATGGACCGTTTGGGAAACAGTATGTAAGGCACACGGGCCAACATATGAACTGTGTGCGATTTGTGCCCCATCGCACATGAGTTTTTTGCGTAAACCGTCTGCCATGCTAGACTCCATCGCACATGTTTTCCAACAATTACCGTCTGCGATAATGTTCTATCACAAATGGTTCAGGAGCCCCTTCGCACACAGTCAAGTGCTGCAGACCGTTTGTGATTTGTTAGGTATCACCGACGGTTGCCGCAAGAGTGACGTGTGCTTTTTGTTTGGGATCCCACACGTTTCCTGAAAAAATTACGACTGGGATTGTATTTTTCATTGGGCACGGTTTACTCCCAGTTCTCGTGTGCGATAACGCGGTATCACAAACGGTTCCAGAGAACCTACACACACGTAGTAGCGCTGTAAATCATTTGTGATCTGATGTGTATCACCGACGGTTTCGCTACGATTGACGTATGATTTCCGATGTGGATCACACACACTCATTTAGTTGAACCGTGTGCGGAGCAATTGCCAGGTTAAAACAAAAATATTCCATTTTGAATCGGCACGCAAAAAGCAAATTCACCACAATACTCAATTGAACAAATAAACAAAAACATCCCATTTTGAATCGGCATGCAAAAAGCAAATTCGCCACAATATTCAATTGAACAAATAGCGTCCACAGGAAGAACATTCATCAGATTTCACAACAATTGCAATTGAACATATGGTAGCTAAATTCCAATGATTTGTCCACACATATATGCATTACATAATTAATCATAGTGTACAAAATATGAAGACCTCATCAGATGGAAAACAATGGATCCATTCGTTATATGTTTAGCGGCTAACTCTTACTTAATGTTTCAGGAGAACGCATGCTGGAATCTTCATTATCACCAGTGAGATTGATGTAGTGATCCAGGAAGAAGTCGCTGATAAATCTCTGAACCATCAGCAATTCACCAGCCGGGAGCAGTTCAGGGGTCCTCGGTTTTAAGATGAGCTGCAGTATTTTTAAGATCAGAATGTGCCATATGAGTAGAGTAGAAGATATTAATTAAGATAGACTTACTAGTACTAATTTGCGAGGATCGTCACAACTATCAGCAGATTTGCAGATGGAGATCATGTGTCTGCAAACATAGTATCCACAAAGGTTGGTCCCTGCTTCTTGCTGAGGACATTGAAATTTTTATACAAAATTAGTCATGTACTTGTCCTATTAGGAACAACCTAACATGTGCTAGATGTATTATTTTTTCTTTGAAAAAATAGAAAGAGGTTTATTTAGAAGCTTGAACATTTGACTATCATAAGGAAAGGTATTTGCAGACTGTCGGATAAATTTTCCGAAAATAATGGATTTTGGTGTGTTACCGGAGAAACGATCTCGTGCTGCACGGGTTGTTCCGTCTTGAATAGGTTCCCTGTTTTAGTTTTCCACAATGCGAGCACACTGCAAATGATGATGAATTTTGGCAACATCAATTTTTGAACCAGATATGAATGCAAATTAATTTCAACATCATAGAATTCAATACCTATCCAAGAATTGTTGAACATGTGTCAGATCCTGAGCATTTGTTGACTCTCTGAGAGAATCGATATAGTAAACTGTGTTCTTGTTTGGAACAATGAATACCAATATCCAGTGATTGCTACATATTAAGAAAGCCATGAACTTACGAATGATGTCGAAATCTGAAAGACAATCAGTGTATGTGTGGGTTTTTACTTGACTTACCATTCATGATATGGCCAGAGAAATGATTCTGCATGGGACGTGTTTTCGAAGATATGGAGGACCGTGTTAACGGACCAGTCCCGTCGGTCCTTACCATCTAATGATGTGCCATTTGTTAATGCAGGATTTATGAAATACGCACTCTCCCTTTTTCTTCTCCGTGCGTTCAATCCCCTGAGAGGAATAAAATGCAGTTATATGTTTATCATTTACAACTTTGTATGGAGAAGTTGATCAGAGTTTCTTAAGTACTTACAAAATCAGGCATCTAACAAGAGTGGCATCGAGCACATTGAAGTTGCAGAAGGGATGTCCTCGAAACTCACATTTATGGAACCAGCATCGTGTCGGAAATGATCTCTATTGTACTGGACTAGCAAAGCATGATGACATGCTGACATTTGATCCATGCAATATTCATGTAACTCGCGGCAACTGGAGCTGCACTCATCAAAGTATTCGCCAGCAAGAAATGGCTGGCCATGGACGTAATTGCGTGCTTCAAGTACGTCTTATTTACTTTTAGCAAGCAAAAATTCTACTTCTTCATCATCCATGGCATCATAAATAGTATTACTCCCCGATTCGAACAAGCTGTTGTTAATTTGGTTCTGGGCGATGAGTGCTTTAAGTAAGAGGCAATAGTTCTCTTTCCTCTTCACTCTCCCGCTGCCCTTCCTCGTGGTCGTGGTTGTAGCCTTTTTGGCCACCTCCTTCTTGGTACTTGAAGCATTTCTGGTAGAACGTCTAGTTGCCAGCAAGGTATACTGCCAAGCAGATGGTGAAGCTTGGATGGACTTCTTAGCAGACGATATATCTATGCCAGACCACTGATCTAGAGGTGCTGCTGTGATGGATTGCTGGGCTATAGGAGCAGATGCATCGGACTATTGACCATGTGTTGAAGCTATGTCGGGTTTCCACGCAGGTGGTGCCAACTTGTCGGTGTGCTGAGGAGGCCGTGGCAACGCGTTGGTTTGCTGAGCAGGAAGTGCTGACGCATTGGTATGTTGATCACGCGCCTGCGGACTGATGAGAAGTCAGTTCTGGACCTACAGACTGCTTAGCACGTGGTTCCGAAGCATCAGACTACTCAGCAGTCTCTTCCACCAGGTTGGTCTGCTGAGCATGTGCTGCAGCTCGGTCTCCCCCCGTTGCTTCAGCGGCCGGCATTTGAATCGGTGGTGCATCATCAGCAGTTGTAGGCCTTGCCACTTGCTGCTTTGGAGCGGAGGATGACATGGCATGTACGCCACAAAGTCGGGCCGGCTGATCATAGGTTGATGCATCAGCCCGCGAGAGCTGCTGCGGCAAGGAGAACATCACCGGTTGAGGGGCGACAGTGGTTGCTCTTGGCGGGGCTTCAGGAATCTCATCGATGAACTCTATTTCCTTTCATGGCCACTGGATGTGATGTAACAGTGTTTCTCCCAAGGTCATTTGCTCATTGAAGTCTCCCAGGACATTCTTCAGGGCAAACTCATTGAATCCAGGCTTTACTTCAGTCATGTAGTACTTCACATAGCCCAGCTTCAATGGCACATTGTCCAAGAAGAGGCCATCTTCCAAGAAGGGTGGGCAAACCTAGGTTGTTGCACATTTTAATGTACCTTCATAATGTGTAAGCACGCCCTTCAGTCTGTCTTTTAATCCAGATAGATCAGATATAGCATCATCATGAGCAGCGGTAGTCTTAGTGTCGCTGGGGTCAGCTGATGCACAGCTACTCTTGTGCAGTGTTGTCGCGCAACAACCAGCATCATCCATGCCCGCCTCCCCTCCAATCTGCTGGCTATCTGTCAGTGTTAGAGTCTTCTGCATCATCATTGACTCCTCAACATCCTTTCGAACAGCCGGATAAATCTCCTTCTTCAACTTTTGAAACAATGCATTTTGCTTCATTTCACTCCTTGCTTTTTTTCAAGTTGAGCCTCTCTTGTTTGCTGAGTGTGAAAGCCCTCTTGTGCGGGACATTAACACCTATACCCCTTGCACGGCCAGGGGGCTCTTTTGTGTCGAGAGCAATGGACAGAATGTCACATGGCCCTGAGTTCCTGTAGAACCTTCCAAGGATCTTGGAAGCCTCTACCATCACTTCATATAGTTTGGCGTCAAGTGCGTTTTCAAAGTAATAAGTTCCGTCATCACGCCTCTTTGCACGTGACCGCAAGTAGTCTCTGGCGCGTTTGCCCCTGGTTTCACTAACGGCCGGATTCCCACCCGCTGGTACTACTTCTTTGTCCTCCTGTTCACATATCAGTTTCATGCCGTGGTATCCTGCCACACCCATACGATGGGGGTGTATGTTCTTCTTCTAAAGTTCCGATTGCTTGAAACTCTTCTCAGCAAACTATGGAGTTGCCCTTTCCCTTTTGAACTCTGCCCAGTCTGCCTTTGTAATTTGGGGGTATGCGAGGATAGGGTCCTTGCCTTCACTCAAGTACTTCTTGTATAGCATGTGCTTCCAATTTATCCAAGCATCCCTAGCCTTCTTCAGTGCAGCGTGTTCCACCTGCATTCTCAACTGCTATGGAACGTTGAAGTGATCCATGATCTCCCGAAATATCCTTCGTCGTGTTTCCGTGTCAGCCTTCCGAGGCAGATTACTGTTGAGCCTTGCCATGCCAACAAATCCACACACACTCCTGAACCTCATGTGTGCTTTATCTGGTTTAGTTGGACCCCAAGACTTTAAATCAATCTCGGTAACTTCATATACACCTTTAGGCTGGTGTGTGGGCTTCCTTGGAGCGTTCCTCCGTGTCCTGACCCGAAGGGTAATTGCGGTAGCTCTATCCCATTCAAGACTACTTGATCCCTCACAATCTACTGAAGACCTAGGGTTATCCGAATCAGATGAAGATACATGGCCTGAATGAGAGTTGTCGCTGCTACTCGGCATCTAGAAAGAACACATGCAAAACACAGGAAAGGAGGATAAGCATAAAACTAACAACTTGGTATCAAGCTTTCTAAACATGCCATGCAATAATTTAGAAAAGGTACGGCTAATTTGTTAAGTTTGTGTGACTCGGGTGCCCATGATCTGTAAATAGGCAGTAACTTATTGGAACAAATACAGCTTATATGTAGTAAGGAAGGTAGATAATGAACATATATATGCTCTCGATTGTTTTATAGCCAACTTGGGAACATACAGAACAAAATTGGAAGAGGGATTGCGAGGAAATATGCCTCACCGCGATGGAGAGCAGTAACTAACAGGCTTCTTAATGCAAACATGGACAGACGACAGGAAAGGCGAGGGTTACTGCATCGATATGCTCGAGGGTGGCTGGCGAGCAAACAAAGATGGAAAGGAGCGGGCCGCCGCGTGTTGGGGACGGCAGTGGAGGTAGGCTTGACGTGGAAGAGCGGGCACACGGCCGGGGTGAGCACGCTGGCATCGGAGAGGGTTCTATTAGGGATCTGGTGGGAGGGGGAGCTGGCAAAGGAGATTGGGTGGACTAGTTGAGTGAAACGCAGGCGGACGGTGGGGGGTGTTGGGCACTCCGGGTGTTGGCGGCCTAGGTGAAAAGGGTGAAAAATATCCCCGATCGCCGCACACATGGAAAGGCCTATGCAAACGGTTGCCTCTAAGCGCTCGTGTGCACAAACAGAATAATTTCGTTTGAAATGAAGACGTGAGTTCATCGTTTCGCCTCTAAATTTTTCACATGTAAACCAATCACAATTTTACCACGGGTTTGATTTGCTGGCGCATTCCAGGTCTCGTGTGCTATATGTAAGACATTTTTTGGCATTTACCGTGCATGTTGGCATATAAATCAATTCCTAGCTGGACTGCATTTCATGTTGAAAGGGGTGAGGATTGTCGTTCGGTCTGGGAGCATCCAACGGTGCAGATGTACGATCCAGGGTGTTTGGGTTCTGGCTAATCAGAACGCATGACTCAGATCGTGCGCGCAGCGAGGGGGGCATCGGCCACGGTTTGGTAGGCACACGGCTTTCGTGTGTGCACCGTGTGCTATTTGAAAACATTTTTTTGGGGAGGGGCTATTTTAAAACATGTACATGTGTTGTCGAAAGGGATGAGGATCGCCGTTCGATCAAGGAGAATCCAATGGTGCAGACGTACGATCCGTGGGGTTTGGGTTCTGGCCAATCAGAAAGCACGACTCAGATCGCACGTGTGGCAGAGGTGTGGGGGTGCATCGGACATGGTTTAGTGGACACACGGCTTTCGTGAGTGAACCTTGTGCTCTTTGAAAACATTTACATTACCTAACATCGTATTTTTGTTCGAAAACATGAGTTCATCGTTTCGCCTCCAATATTTTTCCACGGTAAGAAATCATGAGTATGGTGGAGAGTGTCATATACTAGCTCCCTTTATAAACTAATATATAGTATCATAGAGTACGTATGTACCTTCATAGTGCATATATAGTATCATAGAGTAGTACTAGCTCCCTCTGTAAACTAATATATATAAGAGCATTTAGATTACTAAAATAGTGACCTAAACGCTCTTATATTAGTTTACGGAGGAGGTATATATCATAGATGACCGTATTTATGGCCATGCATGACACAAAGTAGTGTAGCATTTATTATATATATATATATATATGTTACGATATCTACATATGTTACTGCTTCTTTGCCACATCATCATGTTTTGTATTCCCGAGTGCATGATATACTGGCTATGATACCCCCACTATGGCCACCCTAATAAGGCTAGTCATAATATGGGAGTATCAAGCGATACGATGCATGCCAACTAGACTTTTTGGATGATGTGGCACACAATTAAGCCGGAAAGGAGGGAGTATGAGACTAGCCACGATGGAGAGTACAGTAGTAACATACACATATCCCTAGACTATATATGTTACCACCTTCATAGTGGGTAGTAACATGAGTGTAGTATCATGCAAAGCTTCATTTATTAGGTTATAACCTCATATTGCGTTGGGACATGTGATGTTACAGTAACTAGCTAAGTTATTGAAACTATCTCTCTCCTCATTAACTTATTGCCACATAAGCAAGTTTGCTGAGTTAGAGTTGATGTTACTGCTGAAGTTACTCCCACTGTGGCTAGTGATCTGATACTAGCTAGTCGTCTATGATATGCCATCTACCTCACTAAGAGCATGGTTAATAATACAGCCAAGGATCGGCTATAAGAAGTTGCCATGTCATATACATCCAACCTCTTAGAGGGCATGTACAATAATAAGTTTTATATACGTACTAGTTTATCAATAGTTGGCCCACCTTACATCCTCACAAAGTGTCTCGGGTCTCGTGTTGCAGCTGGCTCTACTAACCAAGAGCCCGCTTCTCTTCTCTTTCCTCCAACTAATAAGCACATATATATTATTCTATAACTTATAGCCTGCTTAGACTACCCATAGTGGGAGTAACATAGGTAGTAACATCACACGTATCTAGATAAAATAGATGATGTGGCAAGCAATAAATGAAGAAAGAGAGGAAAGTGGTAACATAGCTAGTTAGACTGGCCACAATGGGTAGTAACATAGACTAGTAGCGTGCACATGTTACTAGTCTATGTGACTACCTCTATAGTGAGGAGTAACATATGTGTGGTAACATGCAACACTTCATTTATTAGGATATAGACTCATTTTGCCTTGATATGTGTGTGATGTTACTCATACTACTAGTAACTAGATATGTTACCACTTTCTTCCATTTCTTCATTTATTGCTTGCCACATCATCTATTTAACCTAGATATGTGTGATGTTACTGCCTATATATGTTAGGGCATCTCCAATGGTTGTAAGATAGTTGTTGGTAGACTTTGCCACATAGGATTTTTGATGATGTGTCATATAATAAATGAGGGAAGATAGCAAGGTTGTATGTACATGAACCAACACCCCTTGCACAAGCTCCATTGTACAATGAGAGAGCACCTTATTTATTATCTCACGTCCTATTGGGCAAACTAGATACAATCCATTGGAGTTGTTGTATGCTAAGGTGTTGGTTGATGACATGGCATATTTTACCAACAAGCTAACATACAAACTATTGGAGATGCCCTTACTCCCACTATGGGTAGTCTAAGACTACCCACAGTTGGAGTAACATATATAGGTAGTAAAATCACAATTATCTAGGTTAAATAGATGATGTGGCATGCAATAAATGAAGAAAGAGATGAAAGTGGTAACATAGCTAGTTACTACTAGTGTGAGTAACATCACACATATCTATACCTACTAATAAAGCAAGGTGCGTTTCGCCAATTTTTTCATCCGTTCACCACCGGAAAGAAATTTTTTCTACCCAAGGTGGTACTAAATTCTAATGCCCTTGTCCGCTAGAAAAAGAATTTTCGTACGTGGGTCGTGCGCTATGGCCCAGCGAAGCCATCTCACCTAATTTTTAGCCCACGCAGCTAGGAAATTCTATTTTCCACAAAGGGCGAGAAATAGTCGTAGTTTCGCATAGGACAACCAATAATGGGCTGGCCCATTTTTCAAGTTTTATGTGTTTTACTTCTATTTTTATTCTCCTTTCCCTGTCCAAGTTTATCTTCCTTTTAGAATTTATTTCATAAAAAAATTCTCAAAACCATTCAGAATTAATAAAACAAATTTTGGAAAATGTTCCGAATTCCAACTTTTTGTTACTATTTTCAAAAATAGTGGAACATGCAAAAAAGTTGACCATTTTTTAATATTTTTATTGTTTTTCAGAATTATTAGGGATTTGTAAAAGGAAAATTGCATTTCAAAAAATGCTCCAGTTTTGAAAAATATTCATGTTTTAGTGAAATTTTCAAAATTAAAAATAATATTTGTGTATAAAAGATACAAATTTTCTAAAAATCTTATGAATTTTAAAAACATGTTCCCGTTTCACAAAATGTTCACAAATTAAAATAATGTTCATCTTTTTATAAAAAATGTTGGTGTTTTCATAAAATGTTTGTGAAGTTTAAAAGATGTTCCCTTTCATATTTTGTTTGTGATTTTTGAAAGTGTACATAATTTTAAAAAATTGTTTGGGATTTAAAAAAAGTGTTCATGTTTCCTAGAATATTCAAAAACTTCATACCTTAAATCCCCTCGATTGAAAGGATTGAAAGGAAGAGTAAATTGAATAACTCATGGGCGTTTGTCTGGCGTATGATGACGTAACAAAACTCTTAAATGCTCTCGATTAATGAATGTAAAAATAACGGATTGATTTCTTCACACGCGGTGAAACCGAGAAGATAAATGTTCTTTTTCATGTGCACACAGGGTTGCTCGCACATATAATTCTCACTGACTTTAAATGCATACTATTTTATCTCCTGTTGCAACGCACGGGCATATGTGCTAGTATATATCAAGGCAAGATGTGTCTATAGCTTAATAAATGAAGTGTTGCATGTTACCACACACATATGTTACTCCCCACTATAGACGTAGTAACATAGACTAGTAACATGGTGTCACATCCCTAGTCTGGTATGACTTAGACTAGCTAGCCATTTGTGCATCATATTTAAATTTCATTTAAATTTGAAATGAGGATTGGTGGAACCCTCAGAATCATTTTTGAAAATGACCCAAATAAAAATTTCTCCAAAAGGGTCCAAGAAAATGCTCATGATGCCCTCTGAAAATATTGGACAGAGATAAAAATCAAAACAATATTTTTAGGAGCTCATGGATATTTATTTTGGCCATTGGATTAATTCGATAAATATTTGCATTGGAAATATATTTCTATATATATGAAATATGGTCCAAAAATTATGCCATTTATAAAGGAGCTCTGGAATAATATATCTAGCTCCTGCAAAAATTGGCATAAGGTAATAAATTGATTTAGTATTTTATTAAATCAAAACTAATGTCAGAAAAAAATAGAAAACAGAAATAAATAGGAATAACCTTACCTGGATCGACCTGCGGCCCAGCTCCTGTGCTGGCCCAGCACCGCGCAGCCCAGCAGTTGGCCCAGCCCACCTGGCCCCCCCTCCTCTGTCGTCTTCCTCCCTGACAGGGGGACGGCGCGTGCCCGACGCGCGCGCACCGCCGCGCCGCGCCACCTCCTCCCTCCCTGCCTGCCTGCCTCTCCCCTCCTCGTCTGGATGCCCCGGACGACGCCACGCAGCCACCCCGACCCCCTCGCACTCCCCCTCGCCCTCGTCCTCTCCTCTGTCTCTCTCTCTCTCTCACGGCCGAACGGCACCGACGCCACCGCTCGCCGTAGACGTAGCCACCGCGCCCCTCGAGAGCATCTGAGCAGTCCACAAGCTCCGCCATGTCGCCGGCTACCTCCTCGTCGAGCCACGCACCTCCGGACGGCCTCCATCGCCGCCATCGCCATCGTCTTCCTCCTCGGGCTCCGCCGTCCGCCGCCGTCGATTCGCCGTCACCAGGTCTCCCCCGACCCTGCTGTGCTGCTCTGCGTGATCCCCGTGAGCCTCTGCTTCGAACCCCTCTCCTCCCCCTCGCGATTACGCCGTCTAGGCCTCAGTTCCGCCATGGCCGAAGCTCGCCTCCGCTCGAGCTTGTCGCCGGCGTTGCTCCGGCGACCCTTTGGCCACGCCAGTGCACCTAGCACTCTCGCCGACCTCGTAGTGCCCCGCTAGCGTTTTAGTTCGCGCGTTTGCACGCTGCAGCCGCGCCCCCGAACACAGCCGAACTCCGGCGGCCGCAAACGTGGTCGTCGACGTCGTTCTCGGCCACCCCAGCTCTGGCCGAGGGCACTGCTCGACGCGCCGCATCGCCAGCTCTTCGAAGAGCCTAAACACGCCTCGAACGGAGCCCTGTGGGTGATTTCCGCGGCGTTCCGCCGTCTCGGGCCTCGCCGGCGGCTAAACGCCGGCGAGTTGACCGGGTTAGACCCCCTGTTGACCCAGATTTGACCCGTGTGGGTCAATGACAGGTGGGCCCGGCCCTGCTAAATTTTAGTTTAGGATTAGTTTAGCAACTAATTATCTCTGTTAACTAACTGTGACACTGACAGTGGGCCCCAGCGCCACTAACTCTTAATTAGGATTAAATTAACCCCTGTTTAACCCCCCTGTCACTGACGTGTGGACCCCACACGTCAGGTTTGACCCGGACCAGCCCAGTTGACCGCTGACGTCGTGCTGACGTCATGCTGGCGCAATAATATGATTTCTGGATTTAAATTAAATCAGAAATTCCAGAAATTGTTTTAAACTTCAAAAATTCATAACAATTCAACCGTAGCTCAGATTAAAATAATTTATATATGAAAAATTATCAAAAAAATGCAATCTTTCCATCTGTACTAGTTTCATGCATGAAAAACCAACTTATACATGCTGTATATGAGAAAACACATTATGGCATATATAGGAGCTTATCCTGGAGATGCATTTGAACCTTTGGTTCAAATGGACTTCAAACCAAATGTTTACTAGTTGCATTAGCTCAAACAGCATCACATCTACATGCCATGTTCATGCATCATATTGTTGCATATGATTGTGTATTGATTGCCGGCACCGTTCCTTCTCGATAGGTCCTGCTCCGGAGACGTTCCAGAGTACCTGTCTGTGAAGCAGTGCCTCCCTTGTTGATTTACCAGGCAAGCAAACCCCCTTGTTCATTTCGATAAAACCCTACTCTCTGCTCCTGCTCTTAGTTATTGCATTAGGACAACAACGATTCATATGCTACTTTGTGCTGCGGTAGTTGAACCCATTCCTCTGCATGACCTGTCATTGCCACAGTAAATAGTTGAAACCCACTAGCATGTGTAGGAGTTGATTGAAGCCATTGTTGTGTTCCTACCATGCTATGCCTGCTATTTCTTAGAGTTGTGTCAGGTCTGGTTCATTGGGAATGAATTGGAGTGTCACGATATGTTCTGATGCTGAGAGTGAAGTGTGTGAACACGATTTGGTAAAGGTAGCGGTGAGAGGCCATGTAGGAGTACATGGTGGGTTGTCTCATTGGAACCGTCCTTAAGCACTGAGTTCTATGTATGTTGTCCAATGACTCGATACTACCACACATTGGGTTCCGGTAACTCGACCCCTCTCGACTTATTAGCCAACTTGATCTCTGTCCAGGAGTCGCAACTAGTTTCTGGTGTTTGTAGGTAGTGCTATTTTTCTACCAAGTGGCACCCGGCAGGGTGGGCTTGGGACAGACTAGGCACACGTGGCACGGTGTACCAAGTGGCACCCGGATGGTGGGCTTGGGAACCCTGCTCACATCGTTTGGGGCCGTGAGTGACACCCCGGCCGGATCTCCTTGCGGATGGAACCCGAATAGGCGATAAACCTGGACTAGAGTCTTGTGTGGTTAGTCAGGTCGTGGCCGACACCCTCGCCAGGCTTCCGCTTGAAGGTTGCCGAGATACATGACGTGTACATGGCGGTAAGTGGCGAGAGCGTGTGTGAAGAAGTACACCCCTGCAGGGTTAACATGATCTATTCGAATAGCCGGGTCCGCGGTTATGGACTTCTTGGATGCTTACATGGTACATAGACAACTTGAAGTGGATACTCTAAAATGCTCAAGACATGTGTGAGTGCTATGGATGGCCTTCTCGTAGGGAGACGGGGATGAACCCATAGTAGTGTATTGTATGGTGATTAGTGGACTCGTGTACGTTGTTTCACCTCAAGAGTTTCTGGTAGTCGTAGAACAGGATAGCCACAGAGTCAAAGCTGGCTTGCTGCAACTAAACCCCACATTACCCTCTTGACACAAATGCATGTATGATAGGATCTGATGTAAGTCTTGCTGAGTACCTTTGTACTCATGTTGCTTTATTTATGCTTTCGCAGCGGAGACTTCGGTCTTACTAGTGTTCTCGTGGACTTCGACTAGTAGCTAGTACCTCAGCTACGATCTTGATCGGATGTTGTAGATAGTCAGGCTCTTCAGCCTTTTTCATTTATAGATGTCTGTACTCAGACATGTAATGCTTCCGCTTGTTGCTTGATTGCTCTGACTGTTGGGTCATGTGACCCCTGTTTGTAATAATGCTGTGATGGCTCTTCTGAGCCTTTATCTATATGATTGTTGAGTTATGCTGTGATGCCATGTTGTACAGCACATACTTGCATGTTATGCGTACGTGTAATGTGTATTGTTATGTGTGGGATCTGACTATCTAGTTGTTTATTCTTAGTAGCCTCTCTTACCGGGAAATGTCTCCTAGTGCTTCCACTGAGCCCTGGTAGCTTGCTACTGCTCCGGAACACTTAGGCAGGCCGGCATGTGTCCTTCTTCGATCCTGTGTCTGTCCCTTCGGGGAAATGTCACGCGATGAATACCGGAGTCCTGCTAGCCCGCTACAGCCCGGTTCACCGGAGTCCTGTTAGCCCAGTGCTACAGCCTGGATTCACTCGTTGATGACCGACACGTTCGATGCTGGGTCATGGATGCCTGTCCCTGTAAGTTAGTGCCACTTTGGGTTTACGACTAGCCATGTCAGCCCGGGCTCTTTATCATATGGATGCTAGCGACACCATCATATACGTGTGCCAAAATGCGCAAACGGTCCCGGGCAAACGTAAGGCGACACCCGTGGGGATACCGTGCGTGAGGCCGCAAAGTGATATGAGGCGTTACATGCTAGATCGATGTGGCATTGAGTCGGGGTCCTGACAGCGCTGGTATCAGAGCCTGACTGCCTGTAGGTTTACCAAGCCATACTGGTCGAAGTTGAGTCTAGAAATTCTTTAGTTATGTAAGGGAATTGATTGTGGGAAGGAACGCAAGGCTCTTTTACTCCTTTACCTCATGGCCTTCTGATCTGAGTCATCCTATCTTTCCTACGGGGTTAAGGAACTAGGCTTCTCTTCCGTCTATCAGGATCACGTGTTACTACTCCGTAGTTCCATAGGACTGGTTGATCAGAGTCATACCCCAGTTTTGAGTATTTCCGGTGTAGTCTGTTTAGTATGATCTCAGAACCTTGAGTAATGCTGATGAGTATGTTACCACCCCATTTTTAGTAGGATGTCTCATTCTGAGCATTTTACTGTCGTTATGCTGCCGGAATTTTCCTAGGAGTTCGAGAGATACTAATTCCTTGTCCTACATTCTACAGTCTATAGTTAATGTTGATTTCGTCCCTGGGTTTCGTTTCTCAGGATGTCATCAAGTTCTATTGTTCGTGGCCAGAACCATGGAGATGCTAGGGATGAGGATCCTCCTGACCAGCCTTCGTTGACAGAGTTCATGCTAGAGATGGAGAGGAACAAGCGTGAGTCTAATCGTTTGTTGGCACGTATCGAGGAGAACACCGCACATCAGTTCAAAGGGTCTGCTACCATTCATGATTTCATTCGCTTGCACCCACCTACCTTTCATCATTCCATCGAGCCACTCGATGCAGATGACCGGCTCCGTAGCATCACTCATAAGCTGCTTTCCGCGAGCGTAGCTGAAGATGACAAGGTCACTTATGCCACATACCACCTGGAAGGTCCTGCTAGTCTTTGGTGGCAGAACTATGAGACTTTGCTTCCAGCTGGCCAGATTCCTACCTGGAGGGATTTCACTGAGGCTTTTCGCGAGCATCACATTCCCCAGGCCCTTCTTGATCGCAAGAGAGAAGAGTTCTGTAGTTTCACCCAGAATAAGATGGCTGTTGATGCTTACAGCCGAGAGTTTGAGTACCTCGCCCGCTATGCCACAGAAGAAGTGTCCACGGACGCCAAGAAGCAAGCTAGGTTCCGGAAGGGTCTCAACCCCAAGTTGCGTCGTGATCTCCACCTGCATCATTGCGATACATTCCAAGCCCTTGTGAACAAAGCCATTAATGCAGAGACAGCTCAGCTCACTTACGAGGAGTCTTGTAAGCACACCCGTAATTTGGGATCTTCCTCCGGTTCTAGTTCCCAGAAACGCCGGATTTGGGTTCCAAACTCCGCTCTTCCTTCCGGATATGCACCGAGGCCATCCTATGTGGTGCCTTCCCCAGCTCGGTCGTATGTTCCACCCAGGCCTACTGGTAGACCGCTTGTCAGTGCGGGTCCACGTCCAACCTCAGGGACTTGCTTCACATGCGGGAAGCCAGGACACTATGCACGTGACTGTTCTCAAACTAGTTTTGCTCCACCCCAGCCCGAGAAGACTGTTGGCTGTGTTAAGCCATCACGCAAGATGATTAGTGTCAAGTCAGCCCCTACTGAACGTGGATGTGTGCATCACGTCTCAGCTAAAGACGCTCATGATGATCCGGATGTCGTTCTTGGTACACTCCTTGTCAATTGTCACCCAGCATCAGTTCTATTCGATACTGGAGCATCTCACTCCTTCATTTCTGAAAGCTATGCTAACTTGCACAATCTGTCATTTTGTGATATGCCAACCCCGCTAGTCATCCAAACTCCTGGAGCCAAATGGCAAACCTCTTGTGTAAGCCATGGTAATGAAATCCTTGTTGACAGACTTGTATTCCTTGCATCACTTGTAGCCCTCAAGTCCTCAGATATTAACATCATCTTGGGTATGGACTGGATGACAGCTCATCATGCCAAGATTGATTGTTACACAAGATCTGTTCAGCTTACACACCCATCTGGCAAGATAGTCACCATCTCCACTAGAGTTGCAAAGCGTCAGCTCTATTCTCTTAATGCCAGCCCTCTTCCAGACCTTGAAGATATCCCGGTAGTTCGTGACTTTCCAGATGTCTTTCCAGAGGAACTGCCAGGTGTTCCACCTGACAGAGATGTAGAGTTTGTCATAGATCTTATCCCAGGAACAGCTCCAATCTCCCGGAGACCTTACAAGATGGCACCCCTAGAACTAGCCGAGCTTAAGAAACAACTCGATGAGTCCTTGCAAAAGGGTTTCATCCGTCCTAGTTCTTCTCCTTGGGCTTGCCCTGTCCTCTTCGCCAAGAAGAAAGACGGTACAGACCGGATGGTTGTAGATTATCGTCCCGTTAATTTGGTCACGATAAAGAACAAGTATCCGCTTCCCAGGATCAACGACCTGTATGATCAGCTCGCTGGATCCTCAGTCTTCTCCAAGATGGATTTAAGGTTAGGCTACCACCAAATCAAGATCAGAAACGGGGACATTCCCAAGACGGCCTTTGTCACTCGTTATGGTCAGTACGAGTACACCGTCATGTCCTTTGGCCTAACCAACGCTCCAGCTACATTCTCCCGCTTGATGAACTCGATCTTCATGGAGTACTTAGATAAGTTCGTCGTGGTTTACCTCGATGATATTCTTATTTACTCGAAGAACGAGGAAGAGCATGCCGAACATCTTAGACTTGTGCTAGAAAAACTCAGAGAGCACTGCCTTTATGCCAAGTTCTCCAAGTGTGAATTTTGGTTGTCAGAAGTGACCTACTTAGGTCACGTAATCTCTGGTAAGGGCATTGCTGTCAATCCCGAGAGAGTTCAGGCCGTTCTCGATTGGACTCCACCTGAAACAGTCAAACAAGTTAGGAGTTTCCTTGGTCTAGCCAGCTATTGTCGCCGCTTTGTTGAAAACTTCTCCAAAGTAGCCAAACCCCTCACGGAACTTCTCAAGAAAGATAAAAAGTTTGAGTGGTCCCCACAGTGTGAGTACAGTTTTCAGGAGCTGAAAAGACGCCTGACTTCTGCTCCCATACTTGTGCCACCGGATTTCACTAAAGACTTTATTATCTACTGCGACGCCTCACGACAGGGACTAGGTTGCATTCTTATGCAGGATCGTCATGTGATTGCCTATGCATCTCGACTGTTGCATCCACATGAGGAGAATTATCCTACACATGATCTAGAGCTTGCAGACGTAGTCTATGCACTCAAGACCTGGCGACATTACCTTCTTGGTAAACGTTGCGAGATCTACACCGATCACCAGAGTCTCAAGTATATCTTCACCCAACCGGATCTGAACCTTAGGCAAAGACGTTGGTTGGAGTTAATCACAGATTATGATCTAGGGATTACCTACACCCCAGGCAAAGCCAATGTCATGGTTGATGCTCTAAGCCGTAAATCCTATTGCAACAATCTCATGTTGCAGCAAGGCCAACCACTTCTCCATGAGGAATTCTGTAAGCTTAATCTTCACATTGCTCCTCACGGATTCCTTTCTACCTTGGTGGCGAAACCTACCCTTGTGGATCTTATCATAGAAGCCCAGAAGCATGATACGGGGATTACCCGGATCAAGAGAAACATTGCCAAGGTATTGCTGGTAGTTTCTCTATAGATGATCGAGGTGTTGTTTTCTTTGGGAACCGCCTGGTGGTCCCCAAGAAGCAACATCTTCGACAATTGATTCTTAAGGAGGCGCATGAATCTCCTCTCACAATTCATCCCGGTAGTACTAAGATGTATCAGGATCTACGCCAGAGGTTCTGGTGGACTAGGATGAAGAGAGAAATCGCTGAGTTCATTGCTAAATGTGACGTTTGTCATCGCGTTAAGGCAGAGCATCAAAGGCCTGCTGGCACCCTTCAGCCTTTAGCTATTCCTGAATGGAAATGGGATAAAGTTGGTATGGACTTCATCACCGGCTTTCCCAGGACCAAGAGAGGGAATAACGCTATCTTCGTAGTCGTTGATCGTCTTTCCAAAGTGGCTCGCTTCCTTCCTGTTCGAGAAAATATCACTGCTAGTCAGCTTGATGACTTATATATTTCTCGAATAGTGTCACTGCATGGTGTTCCACTAGAGATCAATTCAGACCGTGGCAGTCTTTTCACTTCTCATTTCTGGGGGAGTTTCCAAACTGCCATGGGAACCCATCTTTCCTTCAGTACCGCTTTCCACCCTCAGTCGAATGGTCAGGTGGAACGGGTCAATCAAATTCTCGAAGACATGCTCAGAGCTTGCGTTATCTCATTCGGTATGGATTGGGAGAAATGTCTTCCTTTCACCGAGTTTGCTTACAACAATAGCTATCAATCCAGCCTCAAGAAAGCTCCTTTTGAGGTTCTCTATGGACGAAGATGTCGAACACCTCTGAACTGGTCAGAAACCGGTGAAAGACAATTCTTTGGACCGGACATGATCCAGGAGGCAGAAGAGCAAGTTCGCATCATTCGTGAGAATTTGAAAACAGCCCAGTCTCGTCAAAAGAGTCAGTATGATCGTCATCATAAGGATATGACTTATGAAGTTGGCGAAAAGGCTTACCTTCGGGTTACTCCTTTGAAGGGTACCCATCGTTTCGGTATCAAGGGCAAGTTGGCTCCTCGTTACATTGGTCCTTTTAGCATTCTTGCTAAACGAGGAGAGGTTGCCTACCAGTTGGGACTACCCCCACATCTTTCTCGAATTCATGATGTCTTCCACGTCTCTCAACTCAGGCGTTGCTTCTCGGATCCTATCCGTGGAGTGGACCACGAAACGCTTGATCTCCAAGATAACCTCACATACCGAGAGTACCCGGTTCGCATTCTTGATCAAGCAGAGCGTGTCACTCGACGTCAGAACATCAAGTTTCTCAAAGTTCAATGGTCTCATCATTCCGAGAGAGAAGCTACTTGGGAGCGAGAAGATCGTCTTCGACTGGAGTACCCCGCTTTCTTTCCGTCAACCCTTGAATCTCGGGACGAGATTTTTTCAAGAGGGGGCGAGTTGTCACATCCCTAGTCTGGTATGACTTAGACTAGCTAGCCATTTGTGCATCATATTTAAATTTCATTTAAATTTGAAATGAGGATTGGTGGAACCCTCAGAATCATTTTTGAAAATGACCCAAATAAAAATTTCTCCAAAAGGGTCCAAGAAAATGCTCATGATGCCCTCTGAAAATATTGGACAGAGATAAAAATCAAAACAATATTTTTAGGAGCTCATGGATATTTATTTTGGCCATTGGATTAATTCGATAAATATTTGCATTGGAAATATATTTCTATATATATGAAATATGGTCCAAAAATTATGCCATTTATAAAGGAGCTCTGGAATAATATATCTAGCTCCTGCAAAAATTGGCATAAGGTAATAAATTGATTTAGTATTTTATTAAATCAAAACTAATGTCAGTAAAAATAGAAAACAGAAATAAAAAGGAATAACCTTACCTGGATCGACCTGCGGCCCAGCTCCTATGCTGGCCCAGCACCGCGCAGCCCAGCAGCTGGCCCAGCCCACCTGGCCCCCCTCCTCTGTCGTCTTCCTCCCCGACAGGGGGACGGCGCGTGCCCGACGCGCGCGCACCGCCGCGCCGCGCCACCTCCTCCCTCCCTGCCTGCCTGCCTCTCCCCTCCTCGTCTGGATGCCCCGGACGACGCCACGCAGCCACCCCGACCCCCTCGCACTCCCCCTCGCCCTCGTCCTCTCCTCTGTCTCTCTCTCTCTCACGGCCGAACGCCACCGACGCCACCGCTCGCCGTAGACGTAGCCACCGCGCCCCTCGAGAGCATCTGAGCAGTCCACGAGCTCCGCCACGTCGCCGGCTACCTCCTCGTCGAGCCACGCACCTCCGGACGGCCTCCATCGCCGCCATCGCCATCGTCTTCCTCCTCGGGCTCCGCCGTCCGCCGCCGTCGATTCGCCGTCACCAGGTCTCCCCCGACCCCGCTGTGCTGCTCTGCGTGATCCCCGTGAGCCTCTGCTTCGAACCCCTCTCCTCCCCCTCGCGATTACGCCGTCTAGGCCTCAGTTCCGCCATGGCCGAAGCTCGCCTCCGCTCGAGCTTGTCGCCGGCGTTGCTCCGGTGACCCTTTGGCCACGCTAGTGCACCTAGCACTCTCGCCGCACCTCGTAGTGCCCCGCTAGCATTTTATTTCGCGCGTTTGCACGCTGCAGCCGCGCCCCCGAACACAGCCGAACTCCGGCGGCCGCAAACGTGGTCGTCGACGTCGTTCTCGGCCACCCCAGCTCTGGCCGAGGGCACTGCTCGACGCGCCGCATCGCCAGCTCTTCGAAGAGCCTAAACACGCCTCGAACGGAGCCCTGTGGGTGATTTCCGCGGCGTTCCGCCGTCTCGGGCCTCGCCGGCGGCTAAACGCCGGCGAGTTGACCGGGTTAGACCCCCTGTTGACCCAGATTTGACCCGTGTGGGTCAATGACAGGTGGGCCCGGCCCTGCTAAATTTTAGTTTAGGATTAGTTTAGCAACTAATTATCTCTGTTAACTAACTGTGACACTGACAGTGGGCCCCAGCGCCACTAACTCTTAATTAGGATTAAATTAACCCCTGTTTAACCCCCCTGTCACTGACGTGTGGACCCCACACGTCAGGTTTGACCCGGACCAGCCCAGTTGACCGCTGACGTC
>NC_041386.1:419346910-419364348 GCF_002162155.2 Triticum dicoccoides | reverse complement strand
TGCTGACGTCATGCTGGCGCAATAATATGATTTCTGGATTTAAATTAAATCAGAAATTCCAGAAATTGTTTTAAACTTCAAAAATTCATAACAATTCAACCGTAGCTCAGATTAAAATAATTTATATATGAAAAATTATCAAAAAAATGCAATCTTTCCATCTGTACTAGTTTCATGCATGAAAAACCAACTTATACATGCTGTATATGAGAAAACACATTATGGCATATATAGGAGCTTATCCTGGAGATGCATTTGAACCTTTGGTTCAAATGGACTTCAAACCAAATGTTTACTAGTTGCATTAGCTCAAACAGCATCACATCTACATGCCATGTTCATGCATCATATTGTTGCATATGATTGTGTATTGATTGCCGGCACCGTTCCTTCTCGATAGGTCCTGCTCCGGAGACGTTCCAGAGTACCTGTCTGTGAAGCAGTGCCTCCCTTGTTGATTTACCAGGCAAGCAAACCCCCTTGTTCATTTCGATAAAACCCTACTCTCTGCTCCTGCTCTTAGTTATTGCATTAGGACAACAACGATTCATATGCTACTTTGTGCTGCGGTAGTTGAACCCATTCCTCTGCATGACCTGTCATTGCCACAGTAAATAGTTGAAACCCACTAGCATGTGTAGGAGTTGATTGAAGCCATTGTTGTGTTCCTACCATGCTATGCCTGCTATTTCTTAGAGTTGTGTCAGGTCTGGTTCATTGGGAATGAATTGGAGTGTCACGATATGTTCTGATGCTGAGAGTGAAGTGTGTGAACACGATTTGGTAAAGGTAGCGGTGAGAGGCCATGTAGGAGTACATGGTGGGTTGTCTCATTGGAACCGTCCTTAAGCACTGAGTTCTATGTATGTTGTCCAATGACTCGATACTACCACACATTGGGTTCCGGTAACTCGACCCCTCTCGACTTATTAGCCAACTTGATCTCTGTCCAGGAGTCGCAACTAGTTTCTGGTGTTTGTAGGTAGTGCTATTTTTCTACCAAGTGGCACCCGGCAGGGTGGGCTTGGGACAGACTAGGCACACGTGGCACGGTGTACCAAGTGGCACCCGGATGGTGGGCTTGGGAACCCTGCTCACATCGTTTGGGGCCATGAGTGACACCCCGGCCGGATCTCCTTGCGGATGGAACCCGAATAGGCGATAAACCTGGGCTAGAGTCTTGTGTGGTTAGTCAGGTCGTGGCCGACACCCTCGCCAGGCTTCCGCTTGAAGGTTGCCGAGATACATGACGTGTACATGGCGGTAAGTGGCGAGAGCGTGTGTGAAGAAGTACACCCCTGCAGGGTTAACATGATCTATTCGAATAGCCGGGTCCGCGGTTATGGACTTCTTGGATGCTTACATGGTACATAGACAACTTGAAGTGGATACTCTAAAATGCTCAAGACAAGTGTGAGTGCTATGGATGGCCTTCTCGTAGGGAGACGGGGATGAATCCATAGTAGTGTATTGTGTGGTGATTAGTGGACTCGTGTACGTTGTCTCACCTCCAGAGTTTCTGGTAGTCGTAGAACAGGATAGCCACAGAGTCAAAGCTGGCTTGCTGCAACTAAACCCCACATTACCTCTTGATACAAATGCATGTATGATAGGATCTGATGTAAGTCTTGCTGAGTACCTTTGTACTCATGTTGCTTTATTTATGTTTTTGCAGCGGAGACTTCGGTCTTACTAGTGTTCTCGTGGACTTCGACTAGTAGCTAGTACCTCAGCTACGATCTTGATCGGATGTTGTAGATAGTCAGGCTCTTCAGCCTTTTTCATTTATAGATGTCTGTACTCAGACATGTAATGCTTCCGCTTGTTGCTTGATTGCTCTGACTGTTGGGTCATGTGACCCCTGTTTGTAATAATGCTGTGATGGCTCTTCTGAGCCTTTATCTATATGATTGTTGAGTTATGCTGTGATGCCATGTTGTACAGCACATACTTGCATGTTATGCGTACGTGTAATGTGTATTGCTATGTGTGGGATCTGACTATCTAGTTGTTTATTCTTAGTAGCCTCTCTTACCGGGAAATGTCTCCTAGTGCTTCCACTGAGCCCTGGTAGCTTGCTACTGCTCCGGAACACTTAGGCAGGCCGGCATGTGTCCTTCTTCGATCCTGTGTCTGTCCCTTCGGGGAAATGTCACGCGATGAATATCGGAGTCCTGCTAGCCCGCTACAGCCCGGTTCACCGGAGTCCTGTTAGCCCAGTGCTACAGCCTGGATTCACTCGTTGATGACCGACACGTTCGATGCTGGGTCATGGATGCCTGTCCCTGTAAGTTAGTGCCACTTTGGGTTTACGACTAGCCATGTCAGCCCGGGCTCTTTATCATATGGATGCTAGCGACACCATCATATACGTGTGCCAAAATGCGCAAACGGTCCCGGGCAAAGGTAAGGCGACACCCGTGGGGATACCATGCATGAGGCCTCAAAGTGATATGAGGCGTTACATGCTAGATCAATGTGGCATTGAGTCGGGGTCCTGACACATGGGCATGTTACTAGTCTATGTTACTACCCATTGTGGCTAGCCTTAGTAATAGTATGAGTAATATCACACATCTCAAGGCAAGATGAGTCTATAGCCTAATAAATGAAGTGTTGCATGTTACTACACATATGTTACTCCCCACAATAGAGGTAGTAACATAGACTAGTAACATTCTATGTTACTACCCATTGTGGCTAGTCTTAATTATGTCACTCTATTGTGTACTTTCTCTAATGCATAGTATCATAGAGTAGCTAGTATCATATGTAGTACTTTATTTATATTGTCATGCATGACACATAGTAGCATAGAATTTATTCTGATACGGTTTCATGATATGATACTTAACCCTCTCTTTCTTCATTTAATTAATTATATGACGGCTCGTCAAAATTGCCTAGTTGGCATGCATGATACTAGCTATGATACCCCCATACTATCAGCCTAGCAAAGGTGTAGATCATTTGTGCGTCGCTTTGTGAGTTTTCATCCAGTTGTTGAGAAGCGGGGAGAAGTTTCAAACATTTCGGCTGCGAGGTGCGGCCACTGGCGTAGGCCTAGTTGGTATTTTAATTACAGGAAATTCAGATGGAGTTCGGACATCATCAAAATCGATGTGTGCCTGTGGCGTGCTCTCACGACCCTGTGGAAATAAAATGGTAAAGTTTGGCACAAGTTTTGATGACCGCTCCTTCCAAACTGGAGCATATCACATGAAGGATCATGGTTTTCCAAAAGGAGACGTGTCAATTCAAACTCTTGTGGCCGGTGACTTCATCGTTTGGCCTCATTAAAATTTCCTCATGGTACGCGATCACCAATATACCACGTGTTTCATTTTCTGGGGCATTTGAGGTATCGTTAGCTATATTTAAGACATTTTTTGAGATTAACGTGCATTTTGTGCATAAAAATAAAATTACAACCGGAACTGCATGTGTTGTCCAAACGGATGAGGATTGCCGTTAAGAAAGCACGACTCAGATCGTGGGCGGGGTGGCAGGGTTTGGTCGGCACACGGCTTCCGTCAACGAACCGTGTGCTATTCGCAAACCAGATTGCATATATTTGTTCACACATACTGTAGTGAGATCAATTGAGTGTGCTACCTCTATGATATAATAATAATAATAATAATACCAAAAAATAGTTCATATTCATTGCCTGAGCTGACAGCATATTAGGGTCAACATATTAACGGTTCTTACATCAACAGAAAACCGGGCATAACTCACAAATTCAGTACACGCGACAGCTCTAAATTGAATGAATTAAGTTGCAGGATAGGCATAAAGACTAGTCTTATAGCTTAATTCCCATGTACATGGGGGAACTGGGATCATTAAGTTGACCCTGAATAAACTTGGGGTTTTTGTTGCTCTGTTACACGGGTGCGTGATCCCTTGGCTGGCAACTCATCAAATTCATCGTACTCGTCCTGATCGGCAACATCGTCGACACCCAGTACCCTTCTCTTCCCATGCATCACTAAATGGCCGTTCTTATGCAAGGGGTCTTCCACAAAGAATATCTGTGTAGCATCACTGGCAAGAATGAATGGGTCCACGTGATATGCCATCGTTGTCCTGTTAACACAGGTCTTCCTATAATCATCAATCCTCACCTGACCAAGAGGGATCCATGTGCACCTGAATAATGCCACCTTAACTTTCATATAGTCAAGATCCCAAATCTCTTTGATGGTTCCATAGTATACCCTTTTATCATATTCATTTACAGTCATGCATTTTGTTCAAACAGAAATGTTCTGATAGGAGGTCTTCTTATCACGTTCCTTAGTGTAGAACGTGTATCCCTTTATGTCATATGCTTGGTACGTCAGCACCGTAGGTGATGGCTTTTGTGCCAACCACGTAGCAATGTCATCGATGGATCCTTGTGCCAAACGATTCTTCAGCCATTCGGCGTAGTTCTTAGTGTGCTCCTTCATCTCCACATCTGATGAAGGCACCATTGGTAAGAACCTTTGGCATATCTCCTCCAAGTGTTCTTCGGCGTAAGCAATGAGAAGTGGGCTGTTAAGCAGTACCGTCAAATGGGCTTTCTCTGCCAATTCCCGGGTGCAGCCATTTGCATGCCAGCAAGGACCGGCTTACCTTTCAGCCTTCCCTCGTGGCAAGAGATGGGCAAACCTATAGGTCTTTGTTTCATTTATTCGGTGCAAAACTCAACCACCTCCTCCATGGTATAACCTTGTAGGATGCTTGCCTCTGGATGGTTTCCGTTCTGACAAAAGCTCTTCAATATTCCCATGAACCGCTCGAAGGGATACATGTTGCGAAGAAACACAGGACCATAATACTTTATCTCGTCGACAAGGTGCACAGTGAGATGGACCATGATATCAAAGAATGACGGTGGGAAAAACATCTATAGGTTGGACAATATTCTTGCAATATCATCTTGCATATGATCCAACTCTTCAGGATCTACAACTTTCTGCCATAGTTAGTTGAAGAAATCACAGAGGTCAATGAGTGTGTTTCTTATATCTTTGTCCATCAGATTCCTGATGGGTGTAACACCCACAACGCGGCTATATCTCCCACGTGTCGGAGCACGACTTAGAGGCATGGCCGCATGGTAGTTTTGTCGCAAGAGGGGTAATCTTCACACAATCCCATGTACTGAATAAGAAAGGGATAACGAGTTGGCTTACAATTGCCACTTCACACAAATAACAAGTTAAACATACATCATACAGAGTACAATCAAGGTCCGACTAAGGAACCAAAATAAAACAAGACAACCCCAAATGCTAGATCCTCGATCGCCCCAACTAGGCACCACTACTGATCATCCGAAAAAGACACATAACAACGACCAAGGTCTTCATCGAGCTCCCACTTGAGCTCGGTTGCGTCACCTGCACTGGTATCATCGGCACCTGCAACTGTTTGGAAGTATCTGTGAGTCACGAGGACTCAGCAATCTCACACCCGCGAGATCAAGACTATTTAAGTTTATGGGTAGGGTAAGGTAATGAGGTGGAGCTTCAGCAAGAACTAAGCATATATGGTGGCTAACATATGCAAATAAGAGCGAGAAGAGAAGCAACGCAATAGTCATGAAGCTAGAAGTGATCAAGAAGTGATCCTGAAACTACTTACGCACAAGCATAACACAAGACCGTGTTCTCTTCCCGGACTCCACCGAAAAGAGACCATCACGGCTACACACGTGGTTGATGCATTTTAATTAAGTTAAGTGTCAAGTTCTCTACAACCGGATATTAACAAATTCCCATTTGCCACATAACCACGGGCACGGCTCTCGAAAGTTTATACCCTGCAGGGGTGTCCCAACTTAGCCCATCACAAGCTCTCATGGTCAACGAAGGATATTCCTTCTCCCGAAAAGACCCAATCAGACTCGAAATCCTGGTTACAAGACATTTCGACAATGCTAAAACAAGACTAGCAAAGCCGCTCGATGTGCTGACAATCCTAATAGGAGCTGGACATATCTCGTTCTCAGGGCAACATCGGATGAGACATCCTACGAGTAAAATCAGGCCTCAAGTTTCCCCGAGGTGGCCCCGCAGTCTAGTCAGTTTGGACCAACACTTAGAGAAGCACTGGCCCGTGGGGGTTAAAATAAAGATGACCCTCAGGAGCGCGACTCCCAAGGGAAAAGCATAGTTGGTGGTGAGGCAAATGGTAAAACCAAGGTTGGGCCTTGCTGGAGGAGTTTTATTCAAAGCGAACTCTCATGGGGTTCCCATAACACCCAACCGCGTAAGGAACGCAAAATCAAGGAACATAACACCGGTATGACGGAAACTAGGGCGGCAAGAGTGGAACAAAACACCCGGCATAAGGCCGAGCCTTCCACCCTTTACCAAGTATATAGATGAATTAATTAAAAATAATAGATATTGTGATATCCCAACATATCCATGTTCCAAACATGGAACAAACTTCAACTTCACCTGCAACTAGCAACGCTATAAGAGGGGCTAAGCAAAAGTGGTAACATAGCCAAACAACGGTTTGCTAGGAAGGTGGGTTAGAGGCTTGACATGGAAATATGGGAGGCATGATATAACAATTGGTAGGTAGTGCGACATAGCGATAGAACGAACAACTAGCAAGCAAATATAGAAGTGATTTCGAGGGTATGGTCATCTTGCCTGCAATGTACTCAGAGTTGTCGAAAGCTTGATCCTCGAAAGCGTACTCAACAGGTTCCTCGGTCACGTACTCGTCTCCCGGCTCTACCCAAAGCAAGAACACAAGCAACGGAACAACAATCAATCACGGTGCAATGCGCAAGCAACATGATGCAATACATGGCATGATATGCAAGATATGATATGCAATGCATATGCGTGCTCCGTAAGAACAAGAATGATCAAGGCATCAACTTTACAAACCAAGTATGCC
Organism: Triticum dicoccoides; assembly: GCF_002162155.2. NCBI lineage: Eukaryota > Viridiplantae > Streptophyta > Magnoliopsida > Poales > Poaceae > Triticum > Triticum dicoccoides. Next base: position 419,357,436 of record NC_041386.1, on the reverse strand, counting down.
GCTAGAAAGATGAGATGATTTCGGTCGAAATCAATATAAGGATCACCGAAAACGGATGCACGGTTTGCAAATGGCAAGCAAAACAAGAATAACGCAAATCTACGATTAACAGCACGAAGGCACTTAGGATGCAACAAGAAACTAAGCTACTGCACTCCAACATATCAACAAAGCATATGGGAGTGATTTGCAAAAGATTATTGACAAAACATGAACACTGAGCTACGTCTAAATCACTCAAGAACAGGTTCAAACAAGCATGGCAAAAGTGCAAAAGATATCAGCTTCACAGACTTAGTGAAAATACTAGCATGTCAAAAACAACATCAAGAAGCACTGTTTAGAGCAAGAAAACAACATGCTACAGGAACATATCATAGCAAACAAAGCATGGCATGATTCTAATAAAAGCATAGAACAAAAGTCTCTTATTGAACATGAGCCAAAAAGGCACAGAAAATATGATGGCACCCAAGTGAACATAGCAAGTTTTATTAACAGTTTCAGACTTAGAAGAAAAACAGATCATGGCATAAACAGAATTATGATAGAAACTTTGCGAGCTTATGCCACTCACCACAAAGCATTAAATGTTAACATAAGCATACCAATAGCAAGCTGACGTGTTCATGAAGCTAACAATCGCAAGAGCAAGTTCCTAGGGTGCATGGATCACTAGCAACAACCATGGCAATATTGATTAACATGTTAACAATCTTCCAGGAACAATGAAAATGGCATCAAAATGGATAGTAACATGCATGGAAATGCTGCTAACATGACGAGCTAAACGAGATGAACATTTTGACATATCATATGCATGATTTGGAGTCATGGTCACCGAGATACGACATGATGAAGGAGGCATAAAAATAACACAGAGAAAGGACTTAGAAGAATTTCAACTTCCAAAACGTCAACACAGTACAGAGAGATCCGGGGCGCGGGGAGGCCGTTTGGTTGAGATCCCGGTGGATCTCGTCCCGATCCACTAGATCCGGCCGGCAAACTCCGGCGAGGCGGCGTAAGCTCCGGCGACGCGAGGAAGGAGGCCGGTGAGGTGATGCAGGTCGAGGCGGGGCGCTGCTCCAGCGAGGGGAGGCGCAGGGCGGCGGCCATGGTGTCGCGGCGGCAGGGGACATTGCCGGCAAGATGCAGGGCGGCGCCGGCGAGGCGGCGGACGCTATCACACCGGCAGGGGACGTCACCGGCATGACGCATGGTGGTGCCGGCGAGGCGGTGGATGCTGGCGCGGCGGAGCTGGGCGGTTGCAGGGCGACGCTGGCGGGCGGAGGCGGCGGCTCGTGGGGCGGCGGCGCGGAGGGATCGGTGGCAGTGGGGCGGTGGCGCGCGCCAAAGAGGCGACGGCCGGCGACGAAGGTGAGCTGCGGGAGGGCGAGCTCGGGCGGTGCGCGGGCCTGGGCGGCGGCGGCGGATGGGCCCCGCAGGCCCAAGACGGGCTCGGTGGGCCGGCACGATGGGAGGAGAGAGGAGGTGCGGTGGTGCTGACATGGCGCGACGGGGTTGGTCCGGGCCGGCGGCGCGGACATGTTCGGCGTGGGATGGACGTGTCCGGCGGCGCGAGGAGGGAGATGGCTAGGGTATCATCCGTGAATTTTCGGGAAGGGGCACATATTTATAGGTAGAAGGAGGTAGGAGTGTCCAAATGAGGTGCGGTTTTCGCCCACACGATTGTGATCCAATTTCAGAGAACATGGAGGTGGTTTAGATGGGTTATTGGGCTGTTTTGAAGGGGTGTTGGGCTGCAACCCAAAGAGGCTTTTGCGGTTACCCGGTTAACCGCCGGGGCATCAAACAGCCTCCAAATGGAACGAAATTTGACAGGCGGCCTACTGGTGATGTACCAAGGCCACTTGACAAATATCGGTCCATTCCGAGAACGTTTAACTCCCGTTCACGAAAAGAGACAAGAGAGGTGCGCCGGGTGCATGTGGGAGTGTCGGATTGCGAAACGGACAACATGGAAAATGACCGGATGCATGAGACGAACACGAATGCAAATGTGATGCACATGATGACATGATATGAAATGCATGACATAAAGAAAACTAAAAAGAAAGACAAAACCCAACCACGAAGGGAAAAACATATCACCTAGCCGAAAATGGCAAGAGTCGGAGTTGCAAATATGGAAAGTTGCATCCGGGGTGTTAAAATGGCCACCGGGAGGATTTGTGTCAACATTACGTGGCAATCATGTGACTTCATGTGTCCCAACTTCATTTTACCTGAGCCCACATCCATGAGACTTCTGATGTTTGCGCAGTAGGAAGAGGGTGTCTTAACTGATAACAAATAGGTGCAGAACTGTGTGATACGTCCATTTTGCATCATGCTTTTATATTGATATTAATTGCATTATGGGTTGTTATTACACATTATGTCACAATACTTATGCATATTCTCTCTTATTTTATAAGGTTTACATGAAGAGGGAGAATGTCGGCAACTGGAATTCTGGGCTGGAAAAGGAGCAAATATTATATACCTATTCTGTGCAACTCCAAAAGTATTGAAACTCCATGGGAATTAATTTCAAAATATATAAAAATAATGGGCAAAGAAAATACCAGAGGGGGGGCACCCACCGTCCATGAGGGTGGGGGCGCGCCCTACCCCCCTGGGCGCGTCCCCTGCCTCGTGGACCCCCTGGCAGCCCTCTGATGCCCATCTTTGGCTATATGGAGTCTTTCGTCCTGGAAAAAATCAGAGGCAAGTTCACGGGACGAAACTCTGCCGCCACAAGGCAGAACCTTGGCGGAACCAATCTAGGGCTCCGACGGAGCTGTTCTATTGGGGAAACTTCCCTCCCGGAGGGGGAAATCATCACCATCGATCCTCTAATCAGGAGCGGGTCAATCTCCATCAACATCTTCACCAGCACCATCTCATCTCAAACCCTAGTTCATCTCTTGTATCCAATCTTTGTCCCAAAGCCTCAGATTGGTACCCGTGGGTTGCTAGTAGTGTTTACTACTCCTTGTAGTTGATGCTAGTTGGTTTATTCGGTGGAAGATCATATGTTCAGATCCTTTATGCATATTAATACACCTCTGATTATGAACATGAATATGATTTGTGAGTAGTTACATTTGTTCCTGAGGACATGGGAGAAGTCTTGCTATAAGTAGTCATGTGAATTTGGTATTCGTTCGATATTTTGATGAGATGTATGTTGTCTCTCTTCTAGTGGTGTCATGTGAACGTCGACTACATGAAACTTCACTATTGTTTGGGCCTAGGGGAAGGCATTGGGAAGTAATAAGTAGATGATGGGTTGCTAGAGTGACAGAAGCTTAAACCCTAGTTTATGAGTTGCTTCATAAGGGGCTGATTTAGATCCATATGTTTCATGCTATGGTTAGGTTTAACTTAATACTTCTTTTGTACTTGTGGATGCTTGCAATAGGGGTTCATCATAAGTGGGATTCTTGTCCAAGGAAGGGCAGTACCCAAGCACCGGTCCACCCAGATATCAAATTATCAAAGTGCCGAACGCGAATCATATGAACTTGATGAAAATTAGCTTGACGATAATTCCCATGTGTCCTCAGGAGTGCTTTCCTTTATATAAGAGTTTGTCTAGGCTTGTCCTTTGCTACAAAAAGGATTGGGCCATCTTGCTGCACCTTATTAACTTTATTTACTTTTTACCATTACAAATTACCTTATCACCAAACTATCTGTTACCGATAATTTCAGTGCTTGCAGAGAATACCTTACTGAAAACTGCTTATCATTTCTTTCTGCTCCTCATTGGGTTCGACACTCTTACTTATCGAAAGGACAACGATAGATCCCCTATACTTGTGGGTCATCAAGACTCTTTTCTGGCGTGGTTGCCGGGGAGTGAAGCGCCTTTGGTAAGTGGAATTTGGTAAGGAAAATTTTATATAGTGTGCTGAAATTTACTATCACTTGTTACTATGGAACATAATCCTTTGAGGGGCTTGTTCGGGGTATCTTCACCCCGGCCAGTAGAGAAAAGAGTTTCTCCTCAACCTACTGAACCTACTGAAAATGTTTACATTGAAATTCCTTCGGGTGTGATAGAGAAATTGCTAGCTAATCCTTTTACAGGAGATGGAACATTGCATCCCAATTTGCGCCCTTTGTCCCTGTTCTTGATTTTTCTTTTCAAACCTTGGTCTTGGCTTTGCCTCATTCCCCTCCTCAGTATCCAGACCCTTCCCCAGCGGACTGGGAGGACATCGACACTGTTATTAAGGAGGTCTCCAGGGACGCCGAGGCCGCCAACAGTGCTATTGAGGATGCCGCCAAGGGACCTGTCGGGGAGGCCGACAAGGGGCTTGCCGGGGAGGCCGGCAAAGCCGCTACCGAGGAGGGGGTGGTTAAGGATCAACCTTCCTCCTCCGCTGCCTCTGGCTCAGGCAAGTACGTGAAGGTGAGAGACGACTTGTTCGTCCACCTCTCAGGGGCGGCGCACACCAGGGCGCCCACTGAGGGGGAGCGGTTTGATGACAAGGTGCTCGCCGCCGTCGGGCTTGAGGTTGTCGACGAGCCGAGTGCCGGTGGTGGCCGCTTCCAGGAACAGTGGCTCCTTCAGGCCATGAGCGCTAACTTCCAGAAGCTCTGGGCGCTTCACCGCGCCCGCCTGGACAAGGCCAAGTCCAGGATGGCAGTGGTGGACAAGGCGGAGGCGGATCTCAAGGAGCGCGTCGCCGAGACGCAGGCCTGGTTCCGCCAGGCCTGCGAGGAACTAAAGTCCACCCAATACCTGCTCGCCGAGCGCAAGCAGGAGCCTGTCCTGAAGCAGGCCGACGTCGAGAAGGCCCAGGAGACGGCGAAAGCATAGGCCGCCAAGGACGAGGCTGCTCGGCTCCAGCATCAGGCTGTGCTGAACTCCTAGGAGGAGGACCTTGCCGCTCACGAGGATAAGCTCACCGCGACACTCCGTGGCAAGGACGAGGAGGTCGAGAACCTTGTTGTGCAGCAGACCCGGGAGCTGGAGCAGAGGCACGAGGAGGCACTCAATGCTTAGGCCCAGGTCCAGGCCGGCAAGGTGAACGAGCTGGAGGTGGAGCGGGATGGGCTAAAGAAGCGGGTCCTGGAGCTGATGGAGGAGAGGGACGCGGCCAAAGGTGCCTTGGCTGACGCACAGGCCACAGTCCTTAGTAAGGTCAAGCTAATCTCCGAGGCTAATGACTCCATCAGGGGTCTAAAGCTGAAGCTGGCAGGCCTCGAGGGGACGCTTTCGGAGGTCAGGGCCCGGGACGAGACCCTGACCAAAAATCTGGAGGTCGAGAGGCAGCTGCGGAGGAATGACGACGCAAACCACGCCGATTTTGTGAAGGGCGAAAACCTCTGGATCAGCCGCCTCACCGACATCGCTGGTAGGATCACCACGCAGCTGGCTACCATGGGGATGCCAAATGTGAGGTACATCCCGGAGCCGAACGTGAGTCCCAACGGCAGACTGACCCTATTCTTTGAGGGTGTTCTTGTGTCTCTCGAGCAGTTCCGCTCCAACAGAGCGACCACCATGGCTAATGAGGCTCGAAGGCTTTGCCGGGGTGTCCTGACCAAGGTCCTCACCAAGGTGGCGTACTGGAACCTCGACCTCGACATCGATGCCACACTGGAGAGCCTGCCAGAGGGTGTGGACCTCGCGGCGCTCGAAGAGCGTGTCGAGCCCGTCATCATCCGCGTTGATGGAGTTCAGAGGATAGAGGGCAAGTGCCGGGACTAGGCACCCCGTTTCTCATCGCTGCTGCAGCTTCATGACCAAGACAATTTTTATCTTTAGTTAGAACCACAGCAACAATTGATGTAATATAACTCTGCAGTACCCTGAAACGATGCACGTTATTTCCCCGTTCGATTGTTCTTTGTATCTACACCCCATGCTTAACTGGATCGGCTTGCCGGCACGCGAACCCAGGCTACAGCGTTTCAGGACGGATCCTCGCAACCAGCCGGGTGTGTCTGCGGCCAGGTAATCCACCTTGCCGTTCTCAGCACGGCCGCTTGAACTGTTGAGCGGACTTGAAACAGAACAAGGCGCTGCCAATAGTGGGAAGGCCACCTTGCCGTTCTCGACGCGGCGCATGAACTATTGAGCAGACTCGAAACAGAACAAGGGCGTTGCCAATTGCGGGAGGACCCCATCGCGTGCAGATTTTTCATACGAAGAGCAGGGTCTCCAAGGAAAACAACCTTATACAAAAAAGAATTACTCAAAGTTTCAAATGACCCCATCGCGAGCGTTTACTGCATCTGCAAATGATGCTGCTTGTTCAGTCATCTTCTTCCTTGGGGCGATGACCACGATGAAACTGTTGCACCAACTAGACCAGATTTCCACAACTGCGCCCCCTACTTGGCACGCCAGAGATGTCGGTGGGAACGACACCTATGGGATCACTGGGACCCCTTCTATGGTTGGCGGGCGCGGAGTTGTGCAAAGAGCAGGTCTAGTAGCCAACACAAAGATCATTTACCCAGGTTCGGGCCGCAAGGATGCGTAATGCCCTAGTCCTGCTTTGGTGTACATTTGAGTGTTCTTGAGCTTTCGAACTAGCTGCGCTGCGTGCGTAGTCCAAAAGATTTGAATCCTTCTCCAGTACGCCTCGGGCCTCCTTTTATAGTCAAAAAGGGGTCGCCACAGTGGCACACAGGAGGTGGAAAGGTAAATAGTGTACAAGCTTATCGCCTATCATTACGGGACAAGGCACATTAAATGCGCTCCTTAGGTGTCTCGTTGCTTTATTGGGGACGGTAACGAGGCTTGTCCCATCCGTCGCCGTTCCGTCTCGCTTCGACGTGCGTCCGAGCCAACGAGGCATGCAGCTCCACGTAAGCTGGTAGGCTACTGAGATGGCGTGCTGGTGGGGTCTTCACGAAGATTGGCATGCCACCACGTAGGTGCTTGATGAGTTGGCCTGGAGGCCGCGCGTTGCCACGCAGGTGCCTGCCCAGGTGGTTGGGTTGGCAGCTGCATGGGAACGGCGGTGGGGCCTTGGAATACGTGGCCTGGTTCTGGCCCCGTAGGTGTCCTCGGTAAGGGCCTTGCCGGGGCCCCGGCAAGGGTCCTGCCGTGGCATCGCGGTTGTCCCTGGCAAGGATCTTGCCGGGGATCTCGTGCGTTTCCTCGGCAAGGACCTTGCCGAGGATCGACCTCTTCTGGTCCTCATCTGATCTTGTGTGCCTATAATCTTCTCGAAGGTTTGCATGCCACCATGGAGGTGCCTCCCGAGCCTTGGTTACAATGTGGTTGGTGGTGTTGGAACCCTTGGGCTCAAGGGTGGCGCACTCGGTTGGCATTGGGCAAGTTGCTCCGGCAAGGCTCTTGCCGGGGCTGCGGAGGCTGCCCCGGCAAGGGCCTTGCCGGGGGAGTCCACCTCTCCCTCTTCTCTTTGCGTCTCTGGTCATGGCGTTGTTTTGGTTGTCTCGTGCTCCTGGCTACAGTGCTACTCTGGTATTCTTGTGCTTCTGCTTCCTCTGCCCCGCTGGGTATGGCCGTAGGCACGGCTCTTACTGTCTGCGCACAAGTAAAGGGGTACAAAAGAGAGCCCCTACTTTTGTGCACCGACAGGAGCCCCCGGGCCTGGGCCATATATAAGCGCGACGTGTTGTTGGGCTAGTCCCAAAATGGTGCACGGTCATGCGGGGTCGACTTTTACTGGTGTAACTTCCTCGCCCGTCGCACTTCCCCACGACCCGTGTTAAACGTGCGGCTTGGGGGTCGTGCGTGACGTGGGGGATATGCGTGGGAGCAGTTGATGCCCTCATGTGTCACATCGTAGTGAATGGTAAAGAGGCGGCCCGCGCCTTCCCCATAAAAAAAGGGGAAACTGCGGGCGCGCTGCTCATTTACCCTCCGCATCACTCCAGTTTCAGAACCGTCGTCCCCCCTTCTTCTTCCTCAAGCGAAAAAAGCTAAAACACTCGGCTCCATTCACCGCCGCCGCGCCCCCATTGCCCCCAATCTCCCACTTCTCCAGATCCTTCACCTCTTTCCTGGCTGCCATGGCACCCAAAACCAGCAAGGGCAAAGGAGTGGCCAAGGTTGCCGAGGAGAAGGAGATGCCGGAGAGCGAGTCGGCGGCACTTCGGACGCAGCTTGCTATCCTCCCCTCGACGGTTGATGCAGTCCACCTCAGGGATATCTTCATGCCTCTGTGGGGGTGAAGACGAGGGGGCATGAGACTACGGGCATCATTCCCGCCAATTTTGCCAAGGCCGGCCCAAATCAGTATCCTTTCTTCGTTGACTACTTCTCCTACGGACTTTGCCCCCCTTTCTCTGACTTTTTCAACGATATCATGCACACCTTCGGCTTCCATCTTCTTGATTTCACGACGAATGCCGTGGAGTGTATGGCCCTCTTCGCCCACCTCTGTGAGGGCTTTGCCGGAATGCTTCCCAGCACGGCCCTTTTTGCCACTATTTCTTTCCCCGTATACAAGCAGGGGGGGCCATCTCCGGGTGCGTCACCTGGATCCCACGGACCCAGTAGAAGGGCACGTATCTAGAGGGTGCCCATAAGGAGAGGTGGGAGGAGTGGCGGGGCCAGTGGCTACGCATCGAGGAGGAGGAATCGCAAGGGTTCTGACAACTTCGTCAGAGCCCACCAGTCCGCCGCAAGGACTGGAGCTACGCCGACGCTGATGACAAGAAGCTCAGGATTGCTACTACTAGGATCCACCGTCTTACCATGGCCGGTCTCACCCTTGAGGTGATTGGGGCCGACTTCATCCGCCGCCGCATCTCTCCACTACATAACAAGGGGAGGCCAGCCTGGCTCTTCAGGAATGCGGCTGATGTCATGAGGCTTCGCCCCGACTTGTAGCACAACTTCACGGTGATGGGGCACGCTCATCTTTGCCAACGGTTTTTCCAGCTCGATGTGGGTGGCGACAGCAGGGCTAAGTGAGTCGGCAAGGCTGCGAAGGCTGGCAAGGTCGTCAAGGGGCCCCTGTTTGGGTTGCCAGCGGGATTGGTCCCGCTGAGCAACAATTCTCGCCAAGCCGACATCATCGCCATGATGCAGGACTTCAACGCGCACGGCCTTGACCCAAGGTGGGCCGAGCCGGAGGAGGAGCGGGTGCAGGAGTTCTTCGAAAACCTGTCGGAGAGGTATGTCCGCGATGAGCCGCTGCTTAACAAGTACACCACCAAGGAGGAGCTATACTACATCGCCACCAGGGCGGTGGAGGTGGCGCTTGCCAAGGAGTTCGGCAGCGTCGGCCACATGGAGAACGAGGCCGAGGTGTCTGCGGAGGAGGAGGAGCTTGCCGGATGGGCAATGCCTGTCGGGGAGGCTAGCAGCACCGGCATCGAGGCCCTCTCATGGAATACGTGGGCGAGGAGTCGACCGAGGGAGAGGCCGGGGCTGGCGACCCTCCAGCAACAGGGAGAAATCGTGTCCTGCGGCGGGCTAGCTCTGGTGAGCCGGTCCTATCCGGCAGGACCGGACAGCGGCAAGAGGCCCAGGGGAGCCCATGCGTGTGATGAGGGCCGCGGCAGCGAGGAAGGCGGTGAAGGCCGTGGTGGCGAAGAAGAAAGCGACCGCCTCTTCGTCCAAGCGTCGCCGGACTCCATCCCCTCCCCCCCCCCTCCTTCAGACATCGACACGGAGGTCTTCTTCGATCTTGGGTCTCTCAGCCCAAGGAGGAAGAGGAAGGCATCGGAAGAGGAGGTGGAGGATGAGTAAACATCTTGCCTTTCATCATCTCCGTTCCTTCAGAATGCGCCGGTTTCCTTGAGTTGTTTTTACTCTTGCAGGGACATGGAGACGCAGGCCTAGAGGGTGGCAAAGAGGGCCAGGGCCTCGACGGGAGGCCAGCCCTCGGCGGGCACCTCGAGTACGCCACTGGTGGTGGAGAGCAGCCTGAATAGCAGCCCCCGGCGTGAGCTCACCACTCGCTTCCTATCAACATGTGTTGGGGTACGATTCCTTGGCGTTGACCTTGCCGTGGTTGCAGGAGGAGGAGCCACTGAGGGCCACCCCCAACACGCCGTCCCCATCGACGATGCTGCCCCGAGGGCGTCCCCGGCAAGGGTGCCAAGAACCGATCCCATGCGCATGGAGGAGGAGGAGGAGGAGGCAAACCAGGGCGCCGGTGGCTCCGTCCCAGAACCAAATATCGGCGAGGAGAGGGCCATTTCTTCCCAGCTCGGCGCGGGTAAGTTAATTGCCCTCTGTCCCTGTTCTTGCTTCTTATTTTCAAATCATGGTCTTGGCTTTTCCTCATTCCCCTCCTCGGTATCCAGACCCTTCCCCGGCAGACTGGGAGGACATCGACACCATTATTGAGGAGGTCGCCAGGGACACCGAGGCCGAGGCCGCCAAGATCGCCGCCGAGGAGGCCGCCAAGGGTGCTGCCGAGGATGCCACCAAGGGACCTATCGGGGAGGCCAGCAAGGGGCCAGCCGGGGAGGCCGGCAAGGCCCCTGCCGAGGAGGGGGTGGTTGACGATCAACCTTCCTCCTCCGCTGCCTCTGGCTCGGGCAAGTACTTGAAGGTGAGCACTGACCTGTTC
>NC_041386.1:419337635-419346367 GCF_002162155.2 Triticum dicoccoides | reverse complement strand
GGGGGGGGGGTTTGATGACGAGGTGCTCGCCGCCGCCGGTCTTGAGGTTGTCGACGAGCCGAGTGCCAGTGGTGGTGGCTCCTAGGAAGAGCGGCTCCTTCAGGCCATGAGCGCCAATTTCCAGAAGCTCCAGGCGCTTCACCACGCCCTCCTGGACAAGGCCAAGTCCAGGATGGCGGTGGTGGACAAGGCGGAGGCGGATCTCGAGGAGCGCGTCGCCGAGACGCAGGCCTGGTTCCGCCAGGCCTGTGAGGAACTGAAGTCCGCCCAAGACCTGCTGGTCGAGCGCAAGCCGGAGCTTGTCCTGAAGCAGGCCGACGTCGAGAAGGCCCAGGAGACGGCGAAAGCACATGCCGCCAAGGACAAGGCCGCTCGGCTCCAGCATCAGGCCGTGCTGAACTCCAAGCAGGAGGACCTTGCCGCTCGTGAGGAGAATCTCGCCGCCACAATCTGCGGCAAAGACGAGGAGGTCGATAACCTTGTTGTGCTGTGGACCCGGGAGCTGGAGCAGAGGCACGAGGAGGCACTCAATGCCCAGGCTAGGTCCAGGCTGGCAGGGTGAACGAGCTGGAGGTGGAGCGGGACGGGATGAAGAAGTGGGTCTTGGAGCTGATGGAGGAGAGGGACACGGCCAAAGGTGCCTTGGCTGACGCGCAGGCCACAGTCCTCAGCAAGGTCGAGCTGCTTCCGAGGCCAATGACTCCATCAGGGATCTAAAACTGAAGCTGGAGGGCCTTGAGGGGACGCTTTCGGATGTCAGGGACTGGGAGGAGACCTTGACCAAAACTTTGGAGGCCGAGAGGTAGCTGCGGAGGAATGATGCCGCCAACCACATGGATTTTGTGAAGGGTGAGAACCTCTGGATCAGCCACTTCGCTGACATCGCTGGCAGGATCACCACGCAGCTGGCTACCATGGGGATGCCAAACGTGAGGTACGTCCCGGAGCCGAACGTGAGTCCCAACGCCAGACTGACCCTGTTCTTTGAGGGTGTTCTTGTGTCTCTCGAGTAGTTCCGCTCCAACAGAGCGACCACCCTAGCCAATGAGGCCCGGAGGCTTCGCCGGGGTGTCCTGACCAAGGTCCTCACCAAGGTGGCATACTGGGACCCCGACCTCGACTTCGACGCCGCACTGGAGAGCTTGCCAGAGGGTGTGGACCTCTCGGTGCTCGAAGAGCGTATCTAGCCCGTCATCAGCCACGTCGACAGAGTTCAGAGGATAGAGGGCGAGTGTCGGGACTAGGCACCCCGTTTCTCATTGCTGCTACAGGTACATGACCAAGAAATTTTTTATCTTTAGTTAGAACCATAGCAACAATTGATGTAATATAACTTTGTAGTACCCTGAAATGATGCATGTTATTTCCATGTTTGATTGTTCTTTGTATGTACACCCTACGCTTAACTGGATAGGCTTGCCGGCACGCGAACCCAGCCTGCGGCGTTTCGAGGACGGATCCTCGCAACAGGCCGGGTGTGCCTGCGGCTAGGTAAACCACCTTCCATTCTCAGCACGGCCGCTTGAACTGTTGAGCGGGCTTGAAACAGAACAAGGCTCTGCCAATAGTGGGAAGGCCACCTTGTCGTTCTCGACGTGGCTGCTTGAAATGTTGAGAGGACTCGAAATAGAACAAGGGCATTGCCAATTGCGGAAGGCCCCCATCGCGTGCAGGTTTTTCACACAAAGAGCAGGATCTCCAAGGAAAACAACCTTATACATAAAAGAATTATTCAAAGTTTTGAATGACTTGGTTTTTCTTTCGCCACGTGAGCATTTCCTGCATCCGCAAATGATACCGCTTGTTCGGTCGTCTACTTCCTTGGGGCGACGACCACGATGAAACTGTTGTGCCAACTAGACCAGATTTCCACAACTGCGCCCCCTACCTGGCACGCCAGAGATGTCAGTGGGGACGACACCTATGGGCTCACTGGGACCCCTTCTACGTTGTTGTTCCATCCATCATCATTTCGTCTCGCTCTGACGCGCGTCCGGGCCAACGAGGCATGCAGCGCCACGTAAGCTGGCAGGCTGCTGAGATGGCGTGGTGGTAGGTTCTTCATGAAGATATGCATGCCACCACGTAGGTGCTTGCTGAGTTGGCCTGGAGGCCGCACGTCGCCACACAGGTGCCTGCCCAGGTGGTTGGGCTGGCAGCTGTATGGGAACGGCGGTGGTGCCTTGGCAGACGTGGGCCTGGCTATGGCCCCACAGGTGTCCTCAGCAAGTGCCTTACCAGGGCCCCAGCAAGGTTCCTATCGTGGCATCGCGGTCGTCTAGGCAAGGATCTTGCCGGGGGTCTCGTGGGTTTCCTCGGCTAGGACCTTGCCGAGGATCGTCGTCTTCTGGTCCTCATCTGATCTTGTGTGCCTATGATCTTCTCGAAGGTCTGCATGCCACCATGGAGGTGCCTCCCGAGCCTTGGTTCCAATGTGGTTGGTGGTGTTGGAACCCTTGGGCTCAAGGGTGCCGCGCTCTGTTGGCATTGGGCAAGTTGCTCCGGCAAGGCTCTTGCCAGGGCTATGGAGGCCGCCCCATCAAGGGCCTTGCCGAGGGAGTCCACCTCGCCCTCTTCTCTTTGTGTCTCTGGTCATGGCGTTGTTTTGGTTATCTCGTCCTCTTGGCTGGAGCGCTGCTCTGGTATTCTTGTGCTTCTGCTTCCTTTGCCCCGCTGGGTATGGCCGTAGGCGCGGCTCTTACTATCCGCACAGAAGTAAAGGGGTACAAAAGAGAGCCCCTACTTTTGTGCACCGACACTTCAAGTAAGTTGTCATCGCTGCAAGCAATAAAAATTGGTCCCTAAATATGTATGACTTATTAGTGTGGAGAAAATAAGCTTTGTGCTATCTTGTGATGTGGAAGAAATAAAAGCGATAGACTTCATAATAAAGGTCCATATCACAAGTGGCAATATAATGTGACGTTCTTTTTCATTAAGATTTCGTGCATCCAACCATAAAAGCACATGACAACCTCTACTTCCCTCTGTGAAGGGCATATCTTTTATTCTTGTCTTATACTTCATATAAGAGTCATGGTGATCTTTACCTTTCCTTTTTACATTTTATCCTTTGGCAAGCACAATGTGTTGGAAAGATCCAGATATATATAGCTAATTGGATGTCAGTTTTCATGAACAATTATTGTTGACATTACCCTTGAGGTAAAAGGTTGGGAGGCAATACTATAAGCCCCTATCTTTCTCTGTGTCTGATTAAAACTTCATACCCATAAATATTGCTTGAGTGTTAGAAATTGTGAAAGACTAAATGATAGTTGAGTATGTGGACTTGCTGAAAGGCTCTTATATTGACTACTTCCGATGTTATGATAAATTGCAATTACTTCAATGACTGAGATTATAGTTTGTTAGTTTTCAATGAAGTTTATGATTCATACTTGAAACTATGAATGAACTGTTACTTTAGCATAAGAGATCACGTGACAATATATATATATATATATATATATATATATATATATATATATATATGTTTTTATAATAATAATCATGATGCCCTCATGTCCATATTTTATTTTATCGACACCTCTATCTCTAAACATGTGAACATATTTTTCGATATCGGCTTTCTCTTTAGGACAAGCGAGGTCTAAGCTTCGGGGAGTTGATACGTCCATTTTGCATCATGCGTTTATATTGATATTAATTGCATTATGGGCTGTTATTACACATTATGGCACAATACTTATGCCTATTCTCTCTTATTTTATAAGGTTTACATGAAGAGGGAGAATGCCGGCTGCTGGAATTCTGGGCTGGAAAAGGACCAAATATTAGAGACCTATTCTGCGCAACTCCAAAAGTCTTGAAACTCCACGGGAATTATTTTTAGAATATATAAAAATATTGGGCGAAGAAAGTACCAGAGGGGGGCCACCCACCGTCCACGAGGGTGGGGGCGCGCCCTACCCCCCTGGGCGCGCCCCCTGCCTCGTGGGCCCCCTGGCAGCCCTTTGATGCCCATCTTTGGCTATATGAAGTCTTCCATCCTGGAAAAAAATCATAGGCAAGCTCACGGGACGAAACTCTGCCGCCATGAGGCGGAACCTTGGCGGAACCAATCTAGGGCTCCGGCGAAGCTGTTCTGCCGGGGAAACTTCCCTTCGGGAGGGGGAAATCATCACCATCGTCATCACCACTGATCCTCTAATCGGGAGGGGGTCAATCTCCATCAACATCTTCACCAGCACCGTCTCATCTCAAACCCTAGTTCATCTCTTGTATCCAATCTTTGTCCCAAAGCCTCAGATTGGTACTTGTGGGTTGCTAGTAGTGTTGATTACTCCTTGTAGTTGATGCTAGTTGGTTTATCCGGTGGAAGATCATATGTTCAGATCCTTTATGCATATTAATACCCCTCTGGTTATGAACATGAATATGATTTGTGAGTAGTTATGTTTGTCCCTGAGGACATGGGAGAAGTCTTGCTATAAGTAGTCATGTGAATTTGGTATTCATTCGATATTTTGATGAGATGTGTGTTGTCTCTCTTCTAGTGGTGTCATGTGAACGTCGACTACATGACACTTCACCATTGTTTGGGCCTAGGGGAAGGCATTGGGAAGTAATAAGTAGATGATGGGTTGTTAGAGTGACAGAATCTTAAACCCTAGTTTATGAGTTGCTTCGTAGGGGGCTGATTTGGATCCATATGTTTCATGCTATGGTTAGGTTTACCTTAATACTTATTTCATAGTTGTGGATTCTTGAAATAGGGGTTAATCATAAGTGGGATGCTTGTCCAAGGAAGGGCAGTACCCAAGCACCGGTCTACCCACATATCAAATTATCAAAGTACCGAATGCGAATCATATGAATGTGATGAAAACTAGCTTGACGAGAATTCCCATGTGTCCTCGGGAGCGCTGTCGATTGATCAGCAAGCATGTCGAGCCGTGAACCGTCACCATCCTTTCTTTTACCTTTAATCTTCAGCACAATACCAAGGATGCTTTCACATATGTTCTTCTCTACGTGCATGACATTGATGCAGTGACATACACGTAGAATCTCCTAGTAAGGTAATTTCCAGAACACTGATTTCTTCTTAAACACTTGATCCTTGCGTGTTAGTTTCACCGTCAAAGGGTGGTTCTTGCCAAGCACAACATTAAATTTTTTAGCCATGTTGTGGACCACCTCCCCTTCATAGGGTCTTGGGCCCGCACCTGCCTTTGCCGTACCATCAAATTCACCTTTCATCTTTCGGTATGGGTGATTTTTCCGTAAGAACCTACGATGATGCAAATACATTGTTTTGCACGAGTTGGGAAGTCTTCTGCTAGCTGTCCTATCCATGCATGTCACACACCCTACATCCCCCTTGTTTTCTGCCCCGATGTGTTGCCTAATGCTGGCATATCTTGAATGGTGTGCACCAGCATCGCATGTAGATCGAAAATCTCCTTTCTGTAAGCATCATAACATTTTACAGCAGGCGTATCTATCCACACTGTTAGCAGATCTTCTACTAGTAGCTGAAAGTAAATGTCGATGTAATTTCCAGGTTGCTTCGGGCCTTGGATAATCATTGACATCATAACGTATTTTTTCTTCATGCACAACCAAGGATCTAGGTTATATATGCACAGAAGCATTGGCCATGTGCTTTGATTGGTGCTGATATAGCCAAAATGATTCATCCCATCAGTACACTCCCCCCGAGCCCTATACTTCTAGGATCCTTGGCAAATTTTTCAAACATTTTGTCGATTAATTCCCAATGAGCCCCATCTTTCAGGTGCCTCATAAACTTATCCGCAATTCGCTCATCATGATCCCACCGCAACCTCTTTTCCTCTCTAGGGTTTTCAAACAAACGCCTCAACCTTGGAATTAATGGCAAGTACCAAAAAACCTTGAATGGGATTCCTGTCTTGGTCTTGTCATCCAATTTGTACTTGTCCTTTGCTCTCCTACGCTTGTATCATCCATGCTTGCATGTGGGACATGAACGAAAAATCTTTGTACTCGCCACGGTACAATATACAATCATTCACACAAGCATGTATATTTTGTACATCAAGTTCCAATGGACAAACAATTTTCTATGCTTCATTCATCTTTCTGGGGAGCACATTATCTTCTAGAAGAATTTCTTTCAAAAGACCTAACATCTGTGTGAAGCCCTTGTTTGATAGACCGTTTGCTGCTTTAAATCTGAGAAGCGCCATGGTGGCACTCAACCTGGAATATTTATTTTTGCAACCTGGATACAATTCTTTCTTGGAGTCCGCATCAATGGTTGGCAAATCCGTGTACCCAATCATATCCTTTTCTGGGCCCTCGAAATCTGCAATCATAGCAGCAAAATCTGGCATATCAAGATCGTCATCATCTGCATCGACGTCTTGGTTTTCCATTGGGCGTTTCGGCTTTCCGGTGTTCCATTGGTAGCTTGACGCCTCTGCCCCGATGTTGGATTCAACATCCATGTGACACTGATCGGGGTTTGGCATCTCGCTGCCCTGGGTATCTTCATCCATGACCTCCTCTTCACCATGTCTGGTCCAACATGTATGTCCATCCATGAATCCCCTAGAGACTAAGCGCATCTGGACATCTGCAACTTCATGTGACTCTGTATTGGCACAATCAGTACATGGGCACAAGATGTAATCCGCATCACCAATTCTCCTCTTTGCACTTTCAGCCAAATTCATGAACTCTGTCACGCCACTGATAAAATCTGCGGTTTTCCGATTCTTCATCCATCGAGATTGTTCCATCTGCAGCACAGGAATGGTAATTAAAAACAAAACAATACATGGATTAACTTCTGCCCAAAGATGCATGCATAAATCACAAGGTTTTATTTTAATAATTACTGAGGGCACTCCATGTTATTATCCAGACGTGTAATGACAAAAATTAATGGCCAGTCAATTTACACACAGACTACTAGTTACAACACTACAATTAGGAATTGAATACCTTAATTTAGCCACTCACAAAAACAATACCTTAATTAATTAGTTGCGCGGTGACCTCCACCCAACAGATAGACAAGCCCGATGCGGCGGCACGTCGAGACAGCAGGGTTGAGGAGCAAAGCTTAGTGAGGCTGCCGCCTGAAGTTCTACCTCCACTATCCCGGCATCGACCGCGATGGACGTGTTCGAATCATGTTGCTGCCGACCTCGATGGTTGAGCTCCTCCTATCTCCCGCCGTAGACCGAGGATTGACCTCCTATGACGCTGCCACCTCCCACCGACCGAGGATTGACCTCTTCTCCAGTAGCCGCTGCCTAGGCCGCCGCCGCCATCTCTATATGCAGGGCGGCTTTTTTACGGATATCCGCGGAACGGCTATTTACACGGTATCTCACCGTAACTCAATTATATGGACAGAGTAGTACATCATATACGGTTATGTAACGGCAACCGTGTCTAACCTATGTTGTCTTCTCACACGGTTTGGTGCGGTAATCGTGTGTGATGTTGTAATACCTAACACAAACGACATGTGCAAACAGTGTGATGTATACAACATATATATACTGCCATTAGTAGTTCCCGACCGTTAGCTTATCTCCACGGTTTCCCCATTTCTCCCAAATCCCTACATAGCCTCCAAATTCCCTTGCGTGGCGTTGACATTGGGGGAATGCGTGCGAGTGGTGCTGATGGTTTCGGTGCGGCAGCTCCTGCTCGTATCGCCGCCACGACAGTCGCTGCCGAGCACTTGCCTAAGGTCATCAAAAGGCAGGTGTACTACGGATCTGAATCATCCTGTCAGGTTCCAATCTATCCCGATCTTTTTTAGCATGTCCAAAGTATAGCTCATTGCTGAATTCGTCCTGAATGATCCCCCCCCCAGGAAAGCGATCTGCCGCCGGATCCAGAGGTTGACTCCAGACTCCCACAACATGAGTTCAACTCTGAGTTTTGCGCCACCGAGAAGTAGCAAAAGCTGAGTTGTGTGCATGGGCACACTCCCGCTTGACGTGTATGCACGGAGGGATTCGACATTGGCGGACGGTTTGTCAGTTGCCCCTTAGAGGTTAGTGCTAATTAAGTTCATCATTTTACTTCAGTGAATGCCACCGCTCATCCAGAATACTATTTAACATTGGCAGGGATATTAGGCTTGTGCCATTGTTAACTGGCTGGATGAAGAATGGCATGGCAGGGCTCAAAGTGTTATCACCAAGCTCGGAGAAGATAACGTAAAGCTGAAGAAGAAACTAGCTGATCTAGAATGTACAATCAGTACGATGAAGCAAGAAAGAATCAATCACAGGCAACAGATGAAAGCAAGAGACAAGAAGGAACTAGCATGTGTAGTTGTGGTTGCCGCATTAGCCATGTTCTCTGCACTGTTTGCAATGATGATTAGGGGTTTTGTTTGACAGTATTGCTAAAGCACATCTAGATGTGCTCTAAGTAATGCACATCTAGGTCACATGCCATTGATGTTACGCGAAGATTCGTATAGATATTTTTCTTTGTCTTTTTTATTTTCCTTTATAGTTTGATTATTACTGGATTTATCAATAAGAAGAGCTCAATGTATTGCTTGCCAACTGTCCTACTCCATTCGTACTGGTACCGATGCATAATCCCAAAACTCGTTCCTTGTTTTTGTCCAGAAAGAGGAAACCAGCCAAATAGCCAATAGGAGTCCTGCGCAACCCTGGGAATTTGGAGCGACTGGGTATAATTGCAGTTGATTATATCAACGGTTAGATAATACGTCAACCCCTGCT
>NC_041386.1:419271060-419337293 GCF_002162155.2 Triticum dicoccoides | reverse complement strand
AAAAAAACCCCGCTTTAATTGGCAGTTCCTCTTCTCTGCATACCTCGCGCGGTTAAGTGTCCACCATCTTCATCGTCCCCGGCAGGCCGCCCTACACACTAGCACACACGCTGCAGCCATGTCAAGCGACAGCGAGGACGACAGTTCAGCCAGCAGTCTGTTGCCCGATGATAGGTCAACATCAGAATCATCCCGCTCGTCTTCCATGACTCCGGCGTCGAGCCCAGACCTCGATTATATCCGGTTCATGGAAGGGACGCCGCCTCCGGAGCCGTCAGATGACAACCAGATGGATGAGGAGCCGTCGGGGGATGAAGAAGAGGACAACAATGATGATGAGGAGGAATGGTCAAACAAGGAGGATGACGACGGCGGCAACGATGATGACGACGACGGCGACAATGAAAACCAACGGTCAGCGGCAAGAAGTGTCCTCACCAAGATGATGTCGCGGGCCAATCAACAACAACAAGAAGAAGAAGAAGAAGAAGGACTAAATTAAGAAGACTGTATATATCTCTGTTTATGCTGCCAATCTCATCGCAGACAGTTAGTAATATGTATTCGACAGAGATCTTCTACATTACCACCCACATGTTGGTTTGTTGAACTGTGTGCCCTGGCGAGCACATAGTTCACAAAAAAGACCGTATGGGCTATCTATAATGATTGCACACAATTCTGATTACCGACCTGTTTGTCGGGTATCACACACATCTTGTTACGCCGAATCGTTTGTGTTCACCTCAATCATCGCAAATGGTTCATCGGAGTGAATTGTATGCCATATATCGCACACACCTTGATCTGGTTACCCGTTTCTGTTGTTCTGTCTCATCGCAAACAATTCGTACAGATCAACCGTATGCCCTTCATTGCACACGCAACTAAAATCTGAACCTTGTTTGATGCATCCTCCATCGCAAACGTTTTGCATCTTTTTTGACGGTTTTCATACACCACCGTTTGCAATTATTTCATCGCACACAGTTTCTCAAAGGGTCTCTGTAACGACCCGAATCTGATAAGATTCGATGTCTCTGTGCTCACTGTGCTAGTCCCTGGATCGACTCGCTAGCACACACAGTACATATGAATATCAAATAACATGTGCATCATTTACTACAACGTATGATCCAGAATTCATAAAGTATTACAAACTGAGTAGCACATAGCTAACTTTATTCAATAATATCAGCGGAAAGGTAGCATAATAAACGACGAGTCCATCAATGCCCACTAGAGAACATGTCGAGTGAAGGCTCGCGACCCTACTGTATCTCACTGATCATCTGAAAATCCTGCAACATGATAAGTTGCAGCCACAAAGGGTCAATACATTGAATGTATTGGCAAATCACACAAAATGATATAGCAAACCTACATCCACAAAGCAATGTATGACAAACAAAACACACAAGTTAGTTTGGAGAAGAATGTCTTCACCTACCTCCACTACCTGAACTCACAACCGTCTCTAGTTTACTCGCCCAAGATAACCCAAAGATTCTAAATAAACATGACAAGAACTTCAGAAGTATGTCTCAAGTGCGCTCTGTCAGTGGCGCATTCTCTAGGAATAATAGAGCGCTCTGCCAAGGACGCATTCACCTGATTTATGTTCCGAAAACTATACCTCGCCTCAAGTGCGCTCTGTCAATGGCGCATTCTCTAGGGACAATAGAGCACTCCGCCAGTGACGCATTCACCTGGTTAATAATCCCGAGCCGACGGCTATAAACACTCACCACTTTCATGGATCACTAGACACATGCCCACGTCTACCATAGCAAGTTGATCACACCATAAAAAAAATACAATCAATATCAGAATATGACCACAGAGAACATACATATCAAACCAAGCACATCTCATAGCATAAAAACCACACATGCATAGCAGAATATAGGATGAGCAAAATTAATAGTGCAAACTTGCCTTGAACGGTGATGTAGTACTCCAACGATTAATTCCGATCTGCTTCACACTCCGGACAATCTATACGGTTAACGTTGGCACTGATAAATAAACCGTACTCACATAACACCACAATAAAGTAAACAACAATGAATTCAAATAAAACTTAAATAACAAAAAATATCAGTAGGTATATATTATCTACATGCTAGTAGGACCACAATGCAAAAAGAATCAACTAATTTGGATCAACAGTTTAAAAGATATGGCCTCCGAAAGTTTGAATTCATGTTTAAACAACTTCAAATTTGAATAGTTCAAAAATGTGAAATTTTGGTTCTTCGGTATTCTCCTGGTCTCTATGAGTACACAGGAAAAAGAATCGATGAATTTGGAGTTCCGGATGTCAAGATAAACCTAAATGAAAATTTGATATGGAATCTGCCAAAATAAATTGTGCTAAAACAGATTTGTGGAAGAACTGCTGCGGCAGCTGTGGATGTGCCACGTGTCGCGTTGTCATTGGCTGTAAACCGTTTGCTGCGGGGCTTAAACGACGAACGGCAACAACTTACAGCCTGTTTGGTAGTTTAAAGGAAAGGGAATGGGAGTTTTTAAGAGGGAGTTTGTTGGGTGATTAGACTTGGGAAGTGGACTGTTAGTCCCAGTCTCACGTTTGGCTACTGTTGGGAATTGCTTGTGGGAATTTAATAGAAAAAATAATTCCTCTGTATAGTTCGTGAGTCAAACTAATAGAAGATGCTGAGGACACGTTTGTTTACGTACAAAATTGAACCAACCCTTGTTTGGCGCAACAAACAAACTGTTTTTTGTTTGCTAATTCCCATTCCCTGGCTGAATTACCAGCCCTCCCCTGGAAAGAGATTAGAGGGAGTTCACCCCCTCAACTCCCCATCCCTTTTCTTTCTCAATTCCCATACCCTCCAACCATACAAGTGATTTTTAGTCTCCCACCCTCTCAATTCCCATTCCCTACTCCAACTTCCCCCGAACCAAACAGGTTGTTAAGGAATAACGGTTCGGCAGAGAACAAAACAATGTATGATCTAATCTAGGTCGTTTAAAGTAGATCAGCCGATGCTAGGTGACTCACCGGAGAAGAACAGAGGCTGGCCGCCGGATTTGAGGAAGAACTGCACGGGGCGGCTCGGGCGGCGATGGTGGCGCCTGCTCCGGTGGTCTCCAGACTCCCGAGGGTAGCGTACGGGGCGTGGATCTCTGCTGCGGTCTCGACGACGTCCTCAGCGGCGTCGGTGGCGAGCGGGGATGACGGCAGAGGGTGGCTGAAGCTTGGGCGGTGGGGTGTTCATTGGGGCGAGCTCGAGAACTAATAGGTGAGGGAGAGAGACGATACCAAGGGGAAGAGACTAGGGGCAGGAGGAGAAGCTGGGAACCTCCAGAGGCGATTTAATCGACCGGCAGAAGCTTCAGCGGCAAACTCCGGCGAGATCTGGGCGCCGTTCTAGGGCATGGAAACAGGAGATTTTGGTGAAAATCGGACAAGAATGGCAAGGGGATTATTTATATGGAGTCAGGACAGGGCGAGGGGCAGCAGATCGATCGAAATCGATCGATCCGACTGAGGTCGGGTGCGGCAGCTACATGTGTTCCTGACGAACACGACTTCAGGAGGGAGATGACAGGCGGGCCACGGTAGTCAGCGGAACAGGGAAGAAAAGAGAAAAAAAAGTAAGGCTGCGGGGTGGGCTCTGCTGCGCCGAGATGGGCCGGCTTGTTGTCGCTATGCTGTTGCTGCCTCAACGCACTGGGCGAGGAATAGAAATGGGCTGCGCCTGTCCAAGCCCATACGAACAGTAATATCTGGCTGAGTAATTATACTGAACAGAAGGTCTATTTGGCTAAAAATAAAATAGAAAATCACTTCCTAAAAATACCAGAACACACAGTAAAAACATTACTACTAATATCGACTATTGTGAACATTTTTAAAACACATATGCACTTTTGAAAAATTATATTTTATGCAATGCAAGCACATAAAGAACAACATAATAACCACTATAAAACAATTTTGAGTTTCTATAAAGACAAAAATAATTTAGGTAGACACCAGAATATATTCTTAGCATTTTCCAAATATAATTAATAGGGGAGAAGTCATATTATCTCCACTCCAAATATTTTTGCCTTGAGTTGGAAAACACTTTGAATAAACAAAAATAATAATAATTCAAATATGCATAGAAATCATGATGACAAAGAATGATCCTATTAACATTCCAAATCAGAAAATTTGGGATGTTACAGTCTTTGATCGTAGTGTCGCGTTAGCAGCATCCTGCAGCAGTGTATCATCAATTTCATCCTCTCCCAAGATTGTGCAACATGTTCATGATCAAGTTGCTTGAAATTCATAATATCATTCCTAAGGGAGATGATCTTAGCGGGAGGGAAGTACTTGGAAATAAAAGCATCTTTACACTGATTCCATGAACCAATACTACTTTTAGGCAAAGATGAAAACCAAGTTTTAGCATGATCTCTAAGCGAGAACGGAAATAGCTTCAATTTAACAATATCATTATCCACATCTTTTTTCTTTTGCATATCACGCAAATCAATAAAATTATTAAGATGGGATGTGACATCTTCACTTGGAAGGCCAGAGAATTGATCTTTCATAACAAGATTCGGCAAAGAAACACTAATTTCACAAGATTCCGAATTAGTAGCGGGAACAATCGGAGTACTAATAAAATCATTATTATTGGTGTTGGAAAAGTCACACAATTTTGTATTCTCTTGAGCCATCATGACAAGCAAGCAATCCAACATAGGAGCACACAAAAGGCAAGCGAAGAAGACGAACGGAAGAGGGGCGAAGAAAAGGCAAATCTTTTCGAAAATCATTTCAGAAGTGGAGGAGAGGAAAATGAGAGGCGAATGGCGAATAATGTAATGCAAGAGATGAGATTTTGTGATGGGTACTTGGTATGTCTTGACTTGGCGTAGATCTCCCCGGCAATGGCGCCAGAAATTCTCCCTGCTACTTCTTGAGCTTGCGTTGGTTTTTCCCTTGAAGAGGAAAGGGTGATGCAGCAAAGTAGAGTAAGTATTTCCCTCAGTTTTGAGAACCAAGGTATCAATGCAGTAGGAGACAATGAACAAGTCACCGAATACCTGCACAAACAAACACCAACTTGCACCCAACGCAATAAAGGGGTTGTCAATCCCTTCATGGTTATTTGCAAAGTGAGATCTGATAGAGATGGATAAACAATAAGTAATGTTTTTGGTATTTTTGGTTTATGGAACGGAAAGTAAAAGGTTGCAAAGGAAGTAAATAGGAAACTAAAATTGTAGATCAGAAACTTATATGATGGAAAATAGACCCGGGGGCCATAGGTTTCACTAGAGGCTTCTCTCGAGATAGAAAATATTACGGTAGATGAACAAATTACTGCCGAGCAATTGATAGAAAAGCGCAAAGTTATGACGATATCTAAGGCAATGATCATGAATATAGGCATCACGTCCGTATCAAGTAGACCGACTCCTACCTGCATCTACTACAATTACTCCACACATCGACCCACTCCTGCCTGCATCTAGAGTATTAACACTGCTGCAGGATGATCCAAACGCGACACCACGATCAGAGACCCTTCGACGAAACTGTGTTCGATGCCATAATCACAAACGGTGGTGTAAAAGAACCGTCAAAAAAGGTGCAAAACGTTTGCGATGACGGATGCATCAAACACGGTTCAGATTTTAGTTGTGTGTGCGATGCAGGGCATACAGTTCAGTTCAATTAACTGTTTGCGATGAGGAGGAACAAAAGAAACGGGCAGCCAGATGATGGTGTGTGCAATATACAGCATATGATTCACTAGGATGAACTGTGTGTGATTAGGCAACACAATGGAAATGGTTCAACTGAACAAGATGTGTGTGATACGCGGCAAATAGGTCCATAATTAGAAATGTGTGCGAAGACCAATAATAACACAGATGATTACTGCTAATAAGCCATGTAATTTGCTCTGTCTATAGAAGTATAACATGTATATATATATATAACTGAAATAAATGTCCAATTACATAAGTGACTATATAGATCATTCGCACACACCTCAATAAACAATTGCATGCATTCTAAAGTAGGAGAAACGATCGTCTAGTCATCTACTTCTTGTGACGCTCCGGCCACTGTTCTGTGGCTCGATCCCTCATCTGGGGCAGGAAGAAGATAGTTCCTCATGTCAACGATCTGCATGTACATCTCGTAGCTTGTGTATGTGTCCTTGGCCGCATACTTGACGTGTTCTTCATCAAGTCTCTCATGCCAAACCTTGTGCCACACGTTCTTGTCCTTCTTGATCTCTTCCTTCACCTTCACATAGTAGGGTCGATGATGGCTGAGGCGAGGTCAACCAGGGAGTTCAGTTTGTTGTTGTCGCTCCCCCAGACCTTGTAGTGGTGCTAGATGTTGACAAGATTCGGGCATTTCAAGCCCTAAACCTTGAGCGCTTTTAGATCGTTGGTGGTGTCCACCATAGCGAAACTGTAGTCAGAGCTGTTGATAAACCTGGAGAAATGCTCGCAAGGCCTTGTGGCTAGGTGGTAGTGGTAGACCAGGACGTCATATCGCACTCACAACTAGGGGATGGCAACCTTCTGATCGTGCCCCGCACGACGCATGGTGTACTCAAGGTGGAAGCCGATCACTTGGTACTTGTCCTCGGCAAGGAACTACTCCATAGTTTGGATGGAGCACTTCATCAAGATCGAATTGTTCGTGTACACCATCGAGAGAGCCATCCCCCTCACGTGGGTGTCCCCGACGTGTTGCGTGGTGAACTGCCCGCCATTGTCGTCGGTGGCCGCTGGGAGCACCATTGGAGCCACGGGGAGCGCCATTGGAACCGCTGGATGTCCTCTCTGTATGTGTCCTCGTGGGTGTGCTTATTATGTCGTGTGAGACAAGAGATGAAGGTAAATGTCCGCAGGAATAATAGGGGGTCGGGCGGCGTGGATTCTTGGCGTGTTCGCATGGCAGTTTTTGCAATGGTTAACTACATTGCCGCATCGCGCCCGGCGCAACCGCATGCACACGAATGTGCGTGATCATGCGCCGGCCCCAAACACAGGCAGTGCGCGTGGAAGGACGAGGGCAGAGCACCCAGAGGGACACGAGAGCAGAGCGCGTGCGGCGGGACGCTAGCAGAGCGTGTCGCGGCCGCCTGAACCGCAAGCAACCACACGCATAGAGCAGTTGAACACGTAGGAAATGGTCGCCTACAAGCTGGTTGACAGTTGCGTTGCTGCATAGAGAGCGACCATGTGCTACTACCTTCGTCTAGTCTATAGTCCCCTTTATACTATGTGCCATACTTTGCCCTCAAATTTAACCAACAAACTGTTAATGCATGTTATAAAAATTATATAATTGGAAACTATGTTCAAATATGATTCCAACTATATAATCTTTGGCGACATGCATTCATATTTTATTAGTTAAATCATACTTATAAACCAGGACGGGGGTATAGTAGGTAATTAAATAGCAAATGTTTTTTATTAATCATATGTGTACGTGGCATTTCGTCCTCCACTCACACGTCTTGTCACCCCGCTATCGCAAACGGCTTACAGCGCAAGCTTGCGCAGCGCGCGGGGGCGTTCTTTTGTCCAAACGGTGACGCCAATGAATCATTGATGAGCCCGTTCCCGCGCAACCTCGTAGGTTACCGCGCAAGCTTCCCACCTGACTTAGTGAAATCCCCCAAAATCACAATGCTTACCAGCCTGCTATATAAACCCTCACGGTCGGCGAGTCCTGCGTCGCATTTTCCCCTCCCTCCCTGTAGCTTATCTCATCTGCTTCTCCCACTATCGCTAATGGCACCAGTCCGTCGTCGTCACTCAGCCACTCCACCGTCATCAGAGGATAGCTCCAGCTGGGAGGCTACACAGCGGTGGCGGCGCAGTCCCCGGTGTAGTGTAGTGCACGTGGCATCCCTGTTGGGTGTGCGCGGAACACCCACCATACGCTCCGCCGCCGCTGCCCGTCGGCAGCTGTTGCCGGCCGCCATTGCGCCACACCACCATCGAAAGCCAGGGCCATTTCCCGCTCCACCGCCGTGGCCCGAAGGCCGGAGGTGGCCTTTGTGGTCACCACCCCACTGCCGGCCACCGTGGCCATCACCCGCTCAGCCGTAGAGGGCGTTTGAGGTCAGTGCCACTGAAGCTGCAACAGCGACAGGCACCGTATTGCAGTTGTCCAGCTCGTCGGTAGGCTCCTCCTCCTCTGCCTCTTACTGAGTGCACTCGGCAGAGGAGAGGTAGCCAGAAGTAATACAAAACCCCTCCGTAGTAGTAGTAGTATTTATGGGCTATTTTGTTTAGTTCATCTGACTATAGATGTGGTTGAACTAGCTATTTCAGTACGTGGTTGGCAACAATTGGGGAAAAGTTTGGTCGGCTCAGCTGTCGAGTTGAACTATTTGTATAAATTAAGAACGACTACTTAATCTATGAATGAAATCTATGCTTAATTAGTGAATTTTAGTTGCAAAAATTAGATATTGCTAGTGATTTTTAGCTTCATATTTTGATAAATCGCAATGTTATAAGGTTGACAAATGGCAATGTTACTAAATAAACAAATGTTAATCTTTCCAGTTTGACAAATGGCAACATACCCAATATGACAGATGCAAATCTGACCAAATTGTTTGTAAGTGCTTGCACACGGGTCATCCAAAAGAACCGTTTGTGTTGAAGAGCTCCACAAATCCTGCTCTCACTTTGCATACGATGTTCTATCTCAAACGTTTGCGATCAAGAGCTGCAAAAATCCTGCTTGGCACATTTTCCCTTGGCTTCCCAGGGATGCTCCCGGTTTGCATACATGTGTTCTAACTAAAACTTTTGCGATGAGTGTTTTATATTTAAAAACCATTGACGTTTTTTTCAAAAGAAAATCTTTTAATAAGTCTATACATTAAGAGAGAAAAACGCAAGTTTGCTCAAACCATATCTTTCACTCAGTCATACTGCGAATTTATATTCATATGATCGAGATACAGTATTAAACCCAAGAAAAAAACTATTTCCGGCGGCGGCGGAGGCTGCGTGCCACACCGTCGTTGTCATCCCCCGGTACGCCGTTGTTGAAGTCTTCAATGCAGCATAGAATGTTTTTCACTTGTAAATCAAACATCGTATCGTCCCGGGATCGACGGGCGGGGCGCGGGAGGACAGAAGCTGGCAGCGCTGAGAGGTAGCGTTCAACGGCGGCGTCCCATGCCGCTGAGAGGGGCGCACGCATGAAGAGGAAGGCGGGGGGCCATGGAAGTCAAAGGGCTCGCTTATCAGTGAGCCTGCAAAACATACAGCTCGTAGACTTCCCAGTGAGCCTGCGCATTCGAGGACAGCTTGCACGCCTCCTGATCAGCCTGCGCACTGGACTACGATCGCATGCCTCCCATTCAATCAAGGTCAAGCAGCTGTCTGCACGACACCTCCTACATCCATTAAAACCAAGACACATGGCGTCACGTGAATGGTTAACAAAACGCACACTGTTTGAATTATACAAACGTTTGAGATATTAAAATGGCAGCTATTTTTTCAAAATGCCTTTGTTGGCTGTCATTATTCAAGTGTGTCTTCTCTCAAAATGGAGACGAAAAATACCACAGCATGTCGGGTGCCATTCCATGATAGCATGCCAAGTTTCATGAATTTCAGACGAGTTTTGAATTTACTATAATTTAAAAATATAGTATCTCAACATTTTGCCGGCAATCAACGGTGCCCTCGTGTTTGAAATTCATTCCCATTTCTTGCATGGGACCTAAAAATGCACACAAGGACACAGATTTGATTTCAACCAATTTACATGCACTGGAGCATGTGCATGTAGTTCAAATTTGAATTATGCACATAAATGCATTGAAAACTCAGTTAATGCATGAAAATGTCCAAACGAACCCCAAAAAATCACAAAAATTGATACAACACACCTGTTGTTCTATGCTTACACGAGAATTTTTTTGAAAGCAATAGGAGGCAATGGACATCGTTTCGTCCCCAAAGGTGGGACGTTCCCTACTGAAACCATCATGCTTGTTGTGAGACGCTCTAGTTTGTGAGAAGCATATACCCAAACCTGCTCCATATCGGAAAAAAAATTACCACGGCATGTTGATGCTGCTCCATGATAGCATGCCAAGTTTTATGAATTTCAGACGAGTTTTCGATTTACTAGAATTTAAGAACCATGTATCTCAATGTTTGCGGCCGCGTAACGGTGGCAGTGTGCTTGACATTCATTCTCATTTCTTGCATGGGACCTAAGCATGCACCCAAGGACATAGATTTGATTTTTCAACCAATTTATATGCAATGGAGCATGTGCACATAGTTCAAATTTGAATTATGCACATAAATGCATTGAAAACTCGGTTAATGCAGAAAAATGTCCAACCAAACCCCAAAAATCACAAAAAATGACACAACACTCCTGTTGTTTTATGTTGATACGAGAAAATTTTTGAAAGCAACAAGAAGCAATGGATATCATTTTGTCCCCAAAGGTGGGATGTTCCCTACCAAAACCATCATGCTTGTTGTGAGAAGCTCTGGTTTGTGAGAAGCATATACCCAAACCTGCCCCAAATTCGACAAAAAATTTACCACGGCATGTTGGTGCCGCTCCATGATAGCATGCCAAGTTTTAGATTTACTAGAATTTAAAAACTAGGTATCTCAATGTTTGCGGCCGAGTGACGGTGGCAGGGTGCTTGCCATTCATTCCCATTTCTTGCTTGGGACCTAAGCATGCAACCAAGAACACATATTTGAATTGTCAATCAATTTATATGCATTAGAGCATGTGCATGTAGTTCAAATTAGAATTATGCACATAAATGCATTGAAAACTCAATTAATGCATAAAAATGTCCAAACGAACCCCGAAAAATCCCAAAAATTAACACAACACTTCTGTTGTTATATGTTGACACTAGGAAAAAAAATTGAAATTGAGAAGAGGCAATGGATATTGTTTCATCCAGAAAGGTGAAACGTTCCCTACCGAAACCATCAGGCGTGTTGTGAGAAGCTCTAGTTTGTGAGAAACATATACCCAAACATGCCCCAAATGGGACAAAAAATTTACCACGGCATGTTGATGCCGCTCCATGGTAGCATGCGAAGATTCATGAATTTCAGACGAGTTTTGGATTTACTAGAATTTAAAAACAAGGTATCTCAATTTTGCGGCCGAGTGACAGTGGCAGGGTGTTTGAAATTCATTCCCATTTCTTGCATGGGACCTAAGCATGAACCCAAGGACACCGATTTGATTTTTCAACCAATTTATATGCACTGGAGCATGTGCATGTAGTTCAAATTTGAATTATGCACATAAATGCATTGAAAACTCAGTTAATGCATAAAATGTTAAACGAGCCCCAAAAAATCACAAGAAACGACACAACACTCCTGTTGTTCTATGTTGACATGAGAAATTTTTTGAAAGCAATAAGAGGCAATGGATATCGTTTCTCCCCATAGGTGAGATGTTCCCTACCAAAACCATCATGCTTGTTGTGAGAAGCTCTGGTTTGTGAGAAGCATATACCCAAACCTGCCCCAAATTGGACAAAAAAATTTACCACGGCATGTTGGTGCCGCTCCATGATAGCATGCCAAGTTTCATGAATTTCAGATGAGTTTTGGATTCACTAGAATTTGAAAACCAGGTATCTCAATGTTTGCGGCCGAGTGACGGTGGCAGGGTGCTTGCCATTCATTCCCATTTCTTGCATGGGACCTAAGCATGCAACCAAGAACACATATTTGAATTGTTAACCAATTTATATGCATTAGAGCATGTGCATGTAGTTCAAATTAGAATTATGCACATAAATGCATTGAAAACTCAATTAATGCATAACAATGTCCAAATGAACCCCGAAAAATCCCAAAAATTAACACAACACTCCTGTTGTTATATGTTTACACTAGGAAAAAAATTGAAATCGAGAAGAGGCAATGGATATTGTTTCGTCCAGAAAGGTGAAACGTTCCCTAACGAAACCATCAGGCGTGTTGTGAGAAGCTCTGGTTCGTGAGAAACATATACTCAAACCAGCCCCAAGTGGGACAAAAAATTTACCACGACATGTTGATGCCGCTCCATGATAGCATGCCAAGATTCATGAATTTCAAACAAGTTTTGGATTTACTAGAATTTAAAAACAAGGTATCTCAATGTTTGCGGTTGAGTGACAGTTGCAGGGTGTTTGAAACTCATTCCCATTTCTTGCATGGGACCTAAGCATGCACCCAAGGACACAGATTTGATTTTTCAAACAATATATATGCACTAGAGCATGTGCACATAGTTCAAATTTGAAGTATGGACATAAATGAATTGAAAACTCAGTTAATGCATAAAAATGTCCAAACGAACCCCGAAAAATCACAAAAATGACACAACACTCCTATTGTTCTATGTTGACACGAGAACATTTTTGAAAGCAATGAGAGGCAATGGATATTGTTTCATCCCCAAACGTGGGACGTTCCCTACCAAAACCATCATGCTTGTTGTGAGAAGCTCTGGTTTGTGAGAAGCATATACCCAAACCTGCCCCGAATGGGACAAAAAATTTACCATGGCATGTTGATGCCGATACATGATAGCATGCCAAGTTTCATGAATTTCAGACGAGTTTTGGATTTACTAGAATTTAAGAACCATGAATCTCAATGTTTGCGGCCGAGTGACGGTGGTAGGGTGCTTGACATTCATTCCCATTTCTTGCATGGAACCTAAGCATGCAACCAAGAACACATATTTGAATTTTCAACCAATTTATATGCATTAGAGCATGTGCATGTACTTCAAATTTGAATTGTGCACATAAATGCATTGAAAACACAACTAATGCATAAAAATGTCCAAACGAACCCCGAAAAATCCCAAAAATTAACACAACACTCCTATTGTTCTATGTTGACACTAGGAAAAAAATTGAAATTGATAAGAGGCAATGGATATCGTTTCGTCCAGAAAGGTGAAACGTTTCGTACCGAAACCATCAGGCTTGTTGTGATAAGCTCCGGTTTGTGAGAAGCATATACCCAAACCTGCCCCAAATGGGACAAAAAAATTATCACGGCATGTTGATGCTGCTCCATGATAGCATGCCAAGTTTCATGAATTTCTGGCGAGCTTTGGATTTACTAGAATTTAAAAACCAGGTATCTCAATGTTTGCGGTCGAGTGAAGGTGGCAAGGTGCCTGACATTCATTCCCATTTCTTGCATGGGACCGAAGCATGCAACCAAGGACACGGATTTGAATGTTTAACCAATTTATATGCATTAGAGCATGTACATGTAGTTCAAGTTTGAATTATGCACATAAATGCATTGAAAACTCAATTAATGCATAAAAATGTCCAAACGAACCCCGAAAAATCCCAAAAATTGACACAACACTCCTGTTGTTCTATGTTGACACTAGGAAAAAAAATTCAAATCGAGAAGAGGCAAAAGATATCGTTTCGTCCCCAAAGGTGGCACATTCCCTACCGAAACCATCACACTTGTTGTGAGAAGCTGTGGTTTATGAGAAGCTTATACCCCAAACCTGCCCCAAATGGGACAAAAAATTTACCACGGCATGTTGATGCCGCTCCATGATAGCATGCCAGGTTTCATGAATTTTGGATGAATTTTGGATTTACTAGAATTACAAAAGCAAGTACGTCGACGTTTGCCTGAGAGCCACAATGCCGTGGTGTTCGAATTTCATCCCCATTTCTTGCATGGGACGTAAGCATAAACTCATGTACACATATATGATTTTACAACCCATGTTGGTGCACCGAAGCATGTGCATGTAGTTTAATTTTGAATTGTGCACCTGAAATGGCTAGAAAACCTATTTAATGTATAAAATCTTCAAATGAACCCTGAATGATTCCAATTCTTTTACGACACACATATAGTTGCATGTTCACTGCAGATAAAAGGTCTAGCAATTCAAACATCGTCCATTGTTGTTGTGACCCCTTTATGTAATTCAAATCAAGATAAAAAATCAAGTAGATCGCACACAGTTTATTATCACCAACCGTGTGAGATGCAGCACAAAATATCCTGGAGCACCGTCGGCGTATAGTACGCCTATGGCTTATGCGAGAAGGTGCGTCGGCTACAGTCCACAGCCGGCGTCTCAAGCACACTAGCTTGCTCCCCAAATATCATTTCACTGTTCGATCATCGCCGGTGAAAGATGGGCACATGGACCCGCGTTGTGAGGGCAACTTCGGTGGCCCACTCCATTGGGAGCGCGGACGCAGCCGCCATGCGTGTGCTAACAGGGTGCATGAGCGTGGCTGCAATTTGCGACCGGGCGGCCAAGGTAGCCCAAACGGCCGTTGTTGCTTCTCAGGTGGCGGCAGCAACATCTGCCTCGGGGATAGCAACTGGCGAGAGCGGCACAACAGCTATCCGTTCAGCAGCGGTGGACTTAGCCCTGATGGAGGCCATCCACGACCATGTCGAGGCCGCCCACGGCCAGCTCGTGACGGTCACTACACAAATCGAACGAAGCTTCTCCGACAACGGTCGGCAACCCACGGCCAAAGAGCTGGCAATCGTCGAGAGCGTTCGAGCAACCGTCTGTTCCTCCGCCGCATACCTTGCGAGGACGGAGCCCATCCAAGCCTAGAGCACGGCCACCCACGCCCACCTCATGGCGGCCTTTTCCAAAGAGATGGCGGACGCGGATGGAGAGATGCTTGCCGAGTATGGTGCGATGGATGCCATGGAGGCCCTTCCCCAGGAGACCGTCAAGCGCGAGCTGGACATGGAGGCGGTGGCGGAGATCGACGAGCACCAGCCATAGTAGTACTCTTTGTTTTGTTTAATTAAGAGTGTCGATCTTTAATTTGTTAGAGTAATGTTTAGGTCAGCTCGCTCTGTTTAATTGTTGAACTTGCTTGATTAAGAAGTGTGGGTGTGTGATGTCTACTACACAACCTTCTTCTTGTAGACGTTGTTGGGCCTCCAAGTGCAGAGGTTTGTAGGACAGTAGCAAATTTCCCTCAAGTGGATGACCTAACGTTTATCAATCCGTGGGAGGCATAGTATGAAGATAGTCTCTCTCAAACAACCCTGCAACCAAATAACAAAGAGTCTCTTGTGTCCCCAACACACCCAATACAATGGTAAATTGTATAGGTGCAATAGTTCGGCGAAGAGATGGTGATACAATTGCAATATGGATGGTAGATAAAGATTTTTGTAATCTAAAAATATAAAACAACAAGGTAACTAATGATAAAAGTGAGCACAAACGGTATTGCAATGCGTTGATACAAGGCCTAGGGTTCATACTTTCACTAGTGCAAGTTCCATCAACAATAATAACATAATTGGATCATATAACTATCCCTCAACATGCAACAGAGAGTCACTCCAAAGTCACTAATAGTGGAGAACAAACGAAGAGATTATTGTAGGGTACGAAACCACCTCAAAGTTATTCTTTCTAATTGATCTAACATGAAGCTATTCTTTCCGTTCGATCTATCCTAGAGTTCGTATTAGAATAACACCTTAAGACATAAATCAACCAAAACCCTAATGTCACCTAGATACCCCAATGTCACCTCAAGTATCCATGGGTATGATTATACGATATGCATCACACAATCTCAGATTCATCTATTCAACCAACACAAAGAACTTCAAAGAGTGCCCCAAAGTTTCTACTGGAGAGTCAAGACGAAAACGTGTGGCAACCCCTATGTATAAGTTCAGGAGGTCACGGAAGTCGCAAGTTGATCACCAAAACATACATCAAGTGGATCACGTGAATATCCCATTGTCACCACAGATAAGCACATGCAAGACATACATCAAGTGCTCTCAAATCCTTAAAGACTCAATCCGATAAGATAACTTCAAAGGGAAAACTCAATCCGTTACAAGAGAGTAGAGGGGAAGAAACATCATAAGATCCAACTATATAGCAAAGCTCACGATACATCAAGATTGTGTGAATCAAGAACACGAGAGAGAGAGAGAGAGAGAGAGAGAGATCAAACACATAGCTACTGGTACATACCCTCAGCCCCGAGGGTGAACTACTCCCTCCTCGTCATGGAGAGCACCGGGATGATGAAGATGGCCACCGGAGAGGGATTCCCCCCTCCGACAGGGTGCCGGAACGGGTCTAGATTGGTTTTCGGTGGCTACAGAGGCTTGCGGCAGCGGAACTCCCGATCTAGGTTATTTTCTGGAGGTTTTTTGTATTTATAGGAATTTTTGGCATCGGGAACAAGTCAGGGAGGTGCCCGAGTCGTCCACGAGATAGGGCGGTGCTCCCGGGGGGGTAGGGCGCGCCCCCCACCCTCGTGGACGGCCTGGGACTCTTCTGGCCCAACTCTTTTACTCCGGGAGCTTCTTTTGGTCCATAATAAATCATCAAAATTGCACATCAATTGGACTCCGTTTGGTATTTCTTTTCTACAAAACTCAAAAACAAGGAAAAAACATAAACTGGCACTGGGCTCTAGGTTGATAGGTTAGTCCCAAAAATCATATAAAATAGCATATAAATGCATATAAAACATCCAAGGTTGATAATATAATAGCATGGAATGATCAAAAATTATAGATACGTTGGAGACATATCAAGCATCCCCAAGCTTAATTCCTGCTCATCCTCGAGTAGGTAAATGATAAAAACAGAATTTTTGATGTGGAATGCTACCTAACATATTTATGCATGTAATTCTCTTTATTGTCGCAAGAATATTCAGATCCGAAAGATTCAAGACAAAAGTTTAAAATTGACATAAAAATAATAATACTTCAAGCATACTAACAAAGTAATCATGTCTTCTCAAAATAACATGGCCAAAGAAAGCTATCCCTACAAAATCATATAGTCTGGGTATGCTCTATCTTCATCACACAAAATATTTAAATCATGCACAACCCCGATGACAAGCCAAGCAATTGTTCCATACTTTTGATGTTCTCAAACTTTTTCAATCTTCACGCAATACACGAGCGTGAGCCATGGACATAGCACTATAGGTGGAATAGAATGGTGGTTGTGGAGAAGACAAAAAGGAGAAGACAGTCCCACATCAACTAGGCGTATCAATGGGCTATGGAGATGCCCATCAAATAGATATCAATGTGAGTGAGTAGGGATTGCCATGCAACGGATGCACTATAGCTATAAGTGTATGAAAGCTCAAAAAGAAACTAAGTGGGTGTGCATCCAACTCGCTTGCTCACGAAGACCTAGGGCATTTTGAGGAAGCCCATCATTGGAATATACAAGCCAAGTTCTATAATGAAGATTCCCACTAGTATATGAAAGTGACAACATAGGAAACTCTCTATCATGAAGATCATGGTGCTGCTTTGAAGCACAAGTGTGGTAAAAGGACAGTAGCATTGCCCCTTCTCTCTTTTTCTCTCTTTTTTTTTGTTTTTTTGGGCCTTCTCCTTTTTTTATGGCCTCTTTTTTGTTTTCTTGTTTTTATTTTTCGCTCGTAGTCTCATCCCGACTTGTGGGGAAATCATAGTCTCCATCATCCTTTCCTCACATGGGACAATGCTCTAATAATGATGACCATCACACTTTTATTTACTTACAACTCAAGAATTACAACTCGATACTTAGAACAAAATATGACTTTATGTGAATGCCTCCGGCAGTGTACCAGGATGTGCAATGAATCAAGAGTGACATGTATGCAAGAATTATGAACGGTGGCTTTGCCACAAATACGATGTCAACTACATGATCATGCAAAGCAATATGACAACGATGGAGCGTGTCATAATAAACGGAACAGTGGAAAGTTGCATGACAGTATATCTCGGAATGGCTATGGAAATGCCATAATAGGTAGGTATGGTGGCTGTTTTGAGGAAGGTAAATGGTGGGTTTATGGTACCGGCGAAAGTTGCCCAGTACTAGAGAGGCTAGCAATGGTGGAAGGGTGAGAGTGCGTATAATCCATGGACTCAACATTAGTCATAAAGAACTCACATACTTATTGCAAAAATCTATTAGTTATCGAAGAAAAGTACTATGCACATGCTCCTAGGGGGATAGATTGGTAGGAAAAGACCATCGCTCGTCCCCGACCGCCACACATAAGGAAGACAATCAAAAAATAAATCATGCTCCGACTTCATCACATAACGGTTCACCATACGTGCATGCTACGGGAATCACAAACTTTAACACAAGTATATCTCTCAAATTCACAACTACTCGACTATCATGACTCTAATATCACCATCTTCATATCTCAAAACAATCATAAGGAATCAAACTTCTCATGGTATTCAATGCACTTTATATGAAAGTTTTTATTATACCCATCTTGGATGCCTATCATATTAGGACTAATTTCATAACCAAAGAAAATTACCATGTTGTTCTAAAATACTCTCAAAATAATATAAGTGAATCATGATAGTTCATCTATTTCTTAAAAATAAAACCATCGCCATGCTCTAAAAGGATATAAGTGAAGCACTAGAGCAAATGACAAACTACTCCGAAAGATATAAGTGAAGATCAATGAGTAGTTGAATAATTATGCAACTATGTAAAGACTCTCTAACATTTAAGAATTTCAGATCTTGGTATTTTATTCAAACAGCAAGCAAAATAAAGTAAAATAAAATGACGCTCCAAGCAAAACACATATCATGTGGTGAATAAAAATATAGCTTCAAGTAAAGTTACCGATGAACGAAGACGAAAGAGGGGATGCCATCCGGGGCATCCCCAAACTTAGGATCTTGGTTGTCCTTGAATATTACCTTGGGGTGCCTTGGGAATCCCCAAGATTAGGCTCTTGCCACTCCTTATTCCATAGTCCATCGAATCTTTACCCAAAACTTGAAAACTTCACAACGCAAAACTTAACAGAAAACAAGTAAGCTCCGTTAGAATAAGAAAATAAATCACCACTTAGGTACTGTTGTGAACTCATTCTAAATTCATATTGGTGTTATATCTACTGTATTCCAACTTCTCTATGGTTCACACCCTCCAATACTACTCATAGATTCATCAAAATAAGCAAACAACACAATGAAAACAGAATTTATCAAAAACAGAACAGTCTGTAGCAATCTGGAGGTTTCGAATACTTTTGTAACTCCAAAAATTCTGAAAAATTAGGACGACCAGGATAATTGCTATAATGATCTACTGCAGTTGGAATTGGTATTTTATCACTCGTTGGTAAAAAATGTCATACTTTCTGTTTTTATTAGCAAGATCAAACAATAATCACCCAAGAAGATCCTAAAGGCTTTACTTGGCACAAACACTAATTAAAACATAAAACCACATATAACCAGAG
This sequence comes from Triticum dicoccoides, assembly GCF_002162155.2. NCBI lineage: Eukaryota > Viridiplantae > Streptophyta > Magnoliopsida > Poales > Poaceae > Triticum > Triticum dicoccoides. The sequence continues at coordinate 419,317,953 of NC_041386.1, read as the reverse complement.
GCTAGGTAGATTATTTATTACTAAACAGGAGCAAAAGGCAAAGAACAAAAATAAAATTGGGTTGCCTCCCAACAAGTGTTATCGTTTAATGCCCCTAGCTAGGCATGATGGTTTCAATGATGCTCACATAAAAGATAAGAATTGAAACATAAAGAGAGCATCATGAAGAATATGACTAGCACATTTAAGTCTAACCCACTTCCTATGCATAGGGATTTTTTGAGCAAACAATTTATGGGAACAAGAATCAACTTGCATAGGAAGGTAAAACAAGGATAACTTCAAGATTTTCAACACATAGAGAGGAAACTTGATAGTATTGCAATATGTAAAAGCATATGTTCCTCTCTCATAATAATTTCAGCATCATCATGAATAAATTCAACAATATAACCATCACATAAAGTATTATTTTCATGATGCACAAGCATAGAAATTTTACTACTCTCCACATAAGCAAAATTATTCTCATTCAGAATAGTGGGAGCAAATTCAACAAAATAACTGTCATGGGATTGAAAATTCAAATCAAGATGACAAGTTTCATGGTTACCATTATTCTTTATAGCATACGTGTCATCACAACAATCATCATAGATAGGAGGCATGCTTTCATCATAATAAATTTGCACATCAAAACTTGAGGGAGAGAAAATATCATCTTCATCAAACATAGCATCCCCAAGCTTGTAGCTTTGCATATCATTAGCATCATGGGTATTCAAAGAGTTCATACTAATAACATTACAATCATGCTCATCACCCAAAGATTTAGTGCCAAACATTTTAATGCATTCTTCTTCTAACACTTTGGCACAATTATCAGAATCCTTATTTTCACGAAAGACATTAAAAAGATGAAGCATATGAGGCAACCTTAATTCCATTTTTTGTAATTTTCTTTTATAGACTAAACTAGTGATAAAACAAGAAACTAAAAGATTTGATTGCAATATCTAAAGATATACCTTTAAGCACTCACCTCCCTGGCAACGGCGCCAGAAAAGAGCTTGAGGTATACTACACAACCTTCTTCTTGTAGACGTTGTTGGGCGTCCAAGTGCAGAGGTTTGTAGGACAGTAGAAAATTTCCCTCAAGTGGATAACCTAAGGTTTATCAATTCGTGGGAGGCATAGGATGAAGATGGTCTCTCTCAAACAACCCTGCAACCAAATAACAAAGAGTCTCTTGTGTCCCAACACACCCAAGACAATGGTAAATTGTATAGGTGCACCAGTTCGGCGAAGAGATGGTGATACAAGTGCAATATGGATGGTAGATAAAGGTTTTTGTAATCTAAAAATATAAAAACATCAAGGTAACTAATGATAAAAGTGAGCACAAACGGTATTGCAATGCGTTGAAAAAAGGCCTAGGGTTCATACTTTCACTAGTGCAAGTTCTCTCAACAATAATACCATAATTGGATCATATGACTATCCCTCAAGACGCAAGAAAGAGTCGCTCCAAAGTCACTAATAGCAGAGAACAAACGAAGAGATTATTGTAGGGTACGAAACCACCTCAAAGTTATTCTTTTTGATCGATCTATTCAAGAGTCCGTAGTAAAATAACACGAAGCTATTCTTTCTGTTTGATCTATCCTAGAGTTCGTACTAGAATAACACCTTAAGACACAAATGAACCAAAACCCTAATGTCACCTAGATACTCCAATGTCACCTCAAGTATCCGTGGGTATGATTATACGATATGCATCACATAATCTCAGATTCATCTATTCAACCAACACAAAGAACTTCAAAGAGTGCCCCAAAGTTTCTACTGGAGAGTCAACACGAAAACGTGTGCCAACCCCTATGCATAAGTTCACGAGGTCACGGAACTCGCAAGTTGATAACCAAAACATACATAAAGTGGGTCACGTGAATATCCCATTGTCACCACATATAAGCACATGCAAGACATACATCAAGTGTTCTCAAATCCTTAAAGACTCAATCCGATAAGATAACTTCAAAGAAAAAACTCAATCCATTACAAGAGAGCAGAGGGGGATAAACATCATAAGATCCAACTATAATAGCAAAGCTCGTGATACATCAAGATCGTGCGAATCAAGAACACGAGAGAGAGAGAGAGATCAAACAGATAGCTACTAGTACATACCCTCAGCCCCGAGGGTGAACTACTCCCTCCTCGTCATGGAGAGCGCCAGGATGATGAAGATGGCCACCGGAGAGGGATTCCCCCCTCCAGCAGGGTGCCAAAACGGGTCTAGATTGGTTTTCGATGGCTACAGAGGCTTGCGGCGGCGGAACTCTCGATCTAGGTTATTTTCTAGAGGTTTCTGTATTTATAGGAATTTTTGGCGTCGGGAACAAGTGGGGGACATGCTCGAGTCGTCCATGAGATAAGACGGCGTGCCCTACCACCCTCGTGGACGGCCCGTGACTCTTCTGGCCCAACTCTATTACTCCGGGGGCTTCTTTTGGTCCATAAAAATCATCAAAAATTGGCACGTCAATTGGACTCCGTTTGCTATTCCTTTTCTGTAAAACTCAAAAACAAGGAGAAAACAAAAACTGGCACTGGGCTCTAGGTTAATATGTTAGTCCCAAAAATCATATAAAATAGCATATAAAACATCCAAGGTTGATAATATAATAGCATGGAACAATAAAAATTATAGATACGTTGGAGACATATCAGTGTGCTGTAGTCTCCTTTGTGTACCCAAATTATGCAATGACGTGGATGACCACTGTAACCATGGAAATTCGAACCAAAATTTTTGACGTTCAAACTCATCACACACGGGTTAAGCCATCTGAATCGTTTGTGATGTTCACATAGCATACACAGTTCTGAATAATGGACCGTGTCTGATGACACTTTGCGCGCCAGTTTTTTCGCTGAAGCGATTCCAAATTTTCGGCTTACGCGGAAATATCTACCTCCCCGTCCCCTCCCCCTTACCAAAGACCACATTTCCCCTGTTTCCGCCTTCCTTTCCAAGTTGAAACCTTCACTCCTTGCTTGTAGCATCACCTCCTCACCGGCGACCCCCCTTCATGCTGCTCAGCCTCGTCTATCCAGGCAGGTAATCCACACCTGACCCCATCCTCTTCCTCCTTCCACATCCCACATGCCCCGACCGCCGGCGCGAGCGCGACACCTTCCACCCAAATCATTGAACCCTCCACCAAATAAGCACCGTCCTAAGCCATGGTGCACGCAGTATAGCCAGGATCTAAAGGAGCATTTGGCAGCAGAGAAGCAAATCGCGGCCGCATGCGCGGATGAGGTCGTGGTGGCTGCCATTCGTGCCGACCCCCAGATCTTGGAGAAGCACCTTTCCATTTTCTAGCTATGCTGGTGAAGCATTCTTGGTTTACCCGTGGTGTATGCTGCTCTTGCCTTTCCTTCACAAATTCTAGTGAATTGTGCAATCTAATTTTACCATGCAATCTATTGCTCTAGTATATATGTTCTATATGTCGTGCAGTGTGGTGCTCACTTATTAACTGTTTTGTTAATTAGTTATCGTCTTCAGTTAACTGTTTGATTCAATTCTGCAAATGTGATGTTCAATTCTTCAGGCTGCAATTTTGTATTGTCTTCCATGTGAGAAATAAATCGAATTTATCTTTACAAAATACATGAGAAACGAATACAATTGCTATATTTCCAAGTTGACAAGCATGCTTGGTTTGGCTATACATTGTGCAATGTGGTTCTCAGTTAACGTTTGGTTCATTTGTGTTGTGGTGTTTAGTTAACTGTTTGGTTCAATTCTGCAATGCGATGTTCAATAGTTGTGGGTGCATTCTGTTATTGTATACCATGTGAGGAATAAATTGAATTTGGCTATAGTAGATACATGAGAAACAAATACAATTGCTATATTTCCGAGTTGTTAAGCATGGTCGGTTTGGTTAACTGTCGGGTCTTCTATTAGGAGTATGTTATATTGTGCAATGTGGTGCTCAGTTAATGTTTGGTTCATTTGTTGTGGTGTTTAGTTAACTGCTTGGTTCAATTCTGCAATGCGATGTCCAATTGTCGTGGGTAGAATTTTGTATTCTTATGCATGTGAGGAATAGATCAAATTTTGGCTATATTTCCTAGTTCTTAATCATGCTTGGTTTGGATAAATGGGTTTTCCACGTGGCTTGAATTAATCTGATGAATCTGCAATGTGCTTATTTTTCATCAACATATTTTACTGATAGCATGCGAACCCTTACTTAACCTGATGACTAATTACCTTATATGTGTTGCAGGGAAACAATGGGAAGCACTAAGATTTACAATCGAGGTTAGCACGTGCATGGTCCCCTAATAGCACATTATTGTGCAATTGCAGGAACCATTCTAATATTTAGGTTTTTAACAATTTGGTCTTGCACATGTAGGTCTTGTTGTCAGAGGTTTTGACCCACTGTTCGACCCTTTTTCATATGGGGAAATGAGTTGTCCATGAATATCAATCAAATCAAGAAACTCACAAAGATTGTTAGGATAAAGAAATTGGCGAAAAAAAACAACAAGATCTTTGTCTGCACAATGAAGAAGACATCAGTTCACTACAAGATGGTACTAACTATTATACCTTGCCTTTTTTTATTCCTTTTCCCCATTTCCAATATAGAGAAGATATTTATGCACATCCTTGTTTTCAGGCCTTTCCAAAGCAGTTCACTGATGATTACCTCTCAAACCACCTCTATGGTCAGGAGGCGAGGAAGGTTTTCATACAACACCCATGGTTCAATATTGAAGTGCTCCTGAAGAGGACGAAGGACGGACGGTCAATCATCCACAGGCACTGGCCTAAAGTTGCAAAGACCTTCAACATGAATGAATGCTCAATATTCGCCTTCCGCTTTAGCAGTTTTCCAGATGAGATGCATCTGTCTATATACCGTCTATGATGCTAATTTCGAAAGGTTCTACATGTTGCATGTGAAACTTGGTGCTGGTGTAGTTGTGTAATGGTGTAGCTGAGTGCTGAAGCTATATCATGTTGTACTCTGATGTATTTCAATTATGAAATTCTGCTTCCTTAATATGAAAATGAAATATATTATGTGCTTAATATGAATGTCAATTAGATTAATAAATGGATTATTAATAATAGGGCAATTAGCATGCTAATGGCGAATTAGCCTGCTAATTGGGTTTTCCTATTGCAAATTGTTATTGAAAAAATACCATGGGCAATGACCTCAAGCAATGCACACAGTTTCTAGGAACAAACCGTGTTGGATCTATGAACAATCACACATGACTTTCTCTTCAAAATTGTTTACGTTAGGCCACCTTGCGCAAATGTTTACCACATAAAAATTGTGTGTGATGGATAGCCTTTGCCACACAGTTTCTTCTATGGACCATGTGTGATGCATTCAATAACGCAAACGATAAAATTTTTAATATCATGTGCAATGGCAACGCTATCACAAACGGTTTAACGGGAAAAAATGTGTGTGATGTACCTGTGAACAGAAACATTTTCCTTGGAGCGACTGTGTGCGATGTACATACAAGCGGAAACGTTTAGCGGGGACTGACTGTGTGGGATGTACTTGCGACCGGAAACAATTTTGCCTGTATAATTGTATTTTTTTAGCTCTACTGTACGTATTTCCGTATTGAGCGCTCGCCGGTCGCACACGACCTCATTTTGCCAAGCGTGTGTGCCAGGAGGGCATATCCCCGACGGTTTCTGGGTCGTGTTGGAAGGACCCCCCTATCACCGTCACTCACTAGGCGACGGTTCGAAATGCCATCGTGGAAAGGGGTTAAAAACCGTTTGTATAGCACCGACACTACTAGTGTAAGTTCATGAAGAATAGAGTAACGCATTAAGTAAGATGGCATGATGTAGAGGGATTAACTCAAGCAATATGATGAAAATCCCATCTTGTTATCCTCAATGGCAACAATACAATAAGTGTCGGTTCCCCTTCTGTAATTAGGATCAAGCACCACAAGATTGAACCTCAAGCTACGCACTTCTCCCTTTGCAAGAAAAACCAATCTAGTTGGCCAAAGCAAATTGATAGTTTGAAGAGACTAGCAAAGATATCAAATCATGCATATAAGAATTCAGAGGAGATTCAAATAATATTCATAGATAAGCTGATCATAAATCCACAATTCATTGGATCTCGGCAAACACACCGCAAAAAGAGTATTAAATTGGATAGATCTCCAAGAACATCGAGGAGAACATGTGTCAGGACCCCGACTCGATGTCACATCGATCTAGCCGGTAACACTTCATATCACTTTGCGGCCTCACGCATGGTGTTCCCACGGGTGTCGCCTTACCTTTGCCCGGGACCGTTTGCGCCTTTTGGCTCACGTATATGATAGTGTCGCTAGCATCCATATGATAAAGAGCCCGGGCTGACATGACTAGTCGTAAACCCAAAGTGGCACAGACTTACAGGGACAGGCATCCATGACCCAGCTTCGAACGTGTCGGTCATCAGCAAGTGGGTCCGGGCTGTAGCACTGGGCTAGCAGGACTCCGGTAAACCGGGCTGTAGCGGGCTAACAGGACTCCGGTACTCAAAGCGTGACATTTCCCCGAAGGGACAGACACAGGAACGAAGAAGGACACATGCCGGCCAGCCTAAGTGTTCCAGAGCAGTAGCAAGCTACCATGGCTCAGCGGTAACACTAGGAGACATTTCCCGGTAAGAGAGGCTACTAAAGATAAACAACTAGATAGTCAGATCCCACACATACCAAGCATTTCAACCATACACACAATATGCTCGATATGTGCAAATACAACGAAGCATCACAACATGACTCTACGACACAAGTACTTTATTTAAGGCTCAGAGAGCCATACATAACATACACAAAGGTACGGGTCTCACGACCCAACATATAAGTCATACAGTCATACAAACCAGCAGCGGAAGTAACTTGTCTGAGTACAGACAACTAGTAAAATAAAAGAGGCTTGGGAAGCCTAGCTATACTACAAGGTCCTTCACAAGCTCAGGGTCACCACCTGGGTCTTTCAGCCTACTCGTTGATGTCAACGTTACATAGAACCCATCAGAAGGGGTTGCAGCGTCTTCTGTAAAAATGTAAATTATAGCAACATGAGTACAAAGGTACTCAGCAAGACTTACATCAGATCCTACATACATGCTTAGTATCAAGAAGGGTTGGTGGAGTTATTGCAGCAAGCCAGCTTTGACTCTTGGCTAGACTATCCTACGAGACTCCAACTTGAAATGGTTTTGCGCACACGAGTCCACTACTCACCAATTCAATACACTACCGAGGATCCGCCTCCGTCTTCCTACGGAAGAGCCATCCTCGGCACTCACACTTATCTTGAGGCTTTTAACAGTTTCCATTTACTTGTCTATGAACTGTATAAGCAACCAAGTAGTCCTTTACCGCGGACGCGGCTATTCGAATAGATCATGTTAACCCTGCAGGGGTGTACTTCTTCATACACGCTCTCACCACTTACCGTCGTTTACACGACATGTACTCGGCAACCTTCAAGCGGAAGCCCAACGTGGGTGTCGGCCACGACCTACCTAATCACCTAAGCCTCCAGTCCAGGTTTATCGCCTATCCAGGTTCCATCCGCAGGGAGTCCGGCCGAGGTTTCCCATACGGCCCCGAACGATGTGAACAAGGTTCCCGAGATACCTAACGGGTATTCGGTACACCGTGCCACGTACCTACCGCATCACAGCCCACCCCTACGGTGTCAGGACCCCGACTCAATGCCACATCGATCTAGCATGTAACACCTCATATCACTTTGCGGCCTCACGCACGGTATTCCCACGGGTGTCGCCTTACCTTTGCCCGGGACCGGTTGCGCCTTTTGGCACACGTATATGACGGTGTCGCTAGCATCCATATGATAAGGAGCCCGGGCTGACATGGCTAGTCGTAAACCCAAAGCGGCACAGACTTACAGGGACAGGCATCCATGACCCAGCATCGAACGTGTCGGTCATCAGCGAGTGAATCCAGGCTGTAGCACTGGGCTAGCAGGACTCCGGTGAACCGGGCTGTAGCGGGCTAACAGGACTCCGGTATTCATCGCGTGACATTTCCCCGAAGGGACAGACACAGGAACGAAGAAGGACACATGCCGGCCAGCCTAAGTGTTCCAGAGCAGTAGCAAGCTACCATGGCTCAGCGGTAACACTAGGAGACATTTCCCGGTAAGAGAGGCTACTAAAGATAAACAACTAGATAGTCAGATCCCACACATACCAAGCATTTCAATCATACACACAATATGCTCGATATGTGCAAATACAACGAAGCATCACAACATGACTCTACGACACAAGTACTTTATTTAAGGCTCAGGGAGCCATACATAACATACACCAAGGTACGGGTCTCACGACCCAACATACAAGTCATACAGTCATACAAACCAGCAGCGGAAGTACATTGTCTGAGTACAGACAACTAGTAAAATAAAAGAGGCTTGGAAAGCCTAGCTATACTACATGGTCCTTCACAAGCTCAGGGTCACCACCTGGGTCTTTAGCCTACTCGTTGATGTCAACGTCTACATAGAACCCATCAGAAGGGGTTGCAGCGTCTTCTGTAAAAATGTAGATTATAGCAACATGAGTACAAAGGTACTCAGCAAGACTTACATCAGATCCTACATACATGCATAGTATCAAGAAGGGTTGGTGGAGTTATTGCAGCAAGCCAGCTTTGACTCTTGGCTAGGCTATCCTACGATACTCCAACTTGAAATGGTTTTGCGCACACGAGTCCACTACTCACCACTTCAATACACTACCGAGGCTCCACCTCCGTCTTCCTACGGAAGAGCCATCCTCGGCACTCACACTTATCTTGAAGGCTTTTAGTAGTTTCCATTTACTTGTCTATGAACTGTATAGGCAACCAAGTAGTCCTTTACCGCGGACGCGGCTATTCGAATAGATCATGTTAACCCTGCAGGGGTGTACTCCTTCATACACGCTCTCACCACTTACCGTCGTTTACACGACATGTACTCGGCAACCTTCAAGCGGAAGCCCAACGTGGGTGTCGGCCACGACCTACCTAATCACCTAAGCCTCCAGTCCAGGTTTATCGCCTATCCAGGTTCCATCCGCAGGGAGTCCGGCCGAGGTTTCCCATACGGCCCCGAACGATGTGAACAGGGTTCCCGAGATACCTAACGGGTATTCGGTACACCGTGCCACGTACCTACCGCATCACAGCCCACCCCTACGGTCAGCGCTGTCCACGGCCTCCAGTAGGCTACGAACACCAGAAACTACTTGCAACTCCTGGACGGAGAACTAGGGTGAATAAGAAGCCGAGAGGGTCCATTGGTTTCGGGCCCAATGCATGGTAGTAGCTGATTCTTAAATCACACATACAGATCTCAGTGCTTAAGGTCGGCTTCAATGAAACAACCCACCATGTACTCCTACATGGCCTCTCATCGATACATTTACCAAATCGTGTTCACCACACCACTCTCATTACCGACATAAACATTTCACTCTAGCCCATCACCCAGATGAACCAGACCTGACACGACTCTAAGCATAGCAGGCATAGCAAGGTAGGAACAACACATACATATGGCTCAAACAACTCCTACACATGCTAGTGGGTTTCATCTAGTTACTGTGGCAATGACAGGTCATGCAGAGGAAATGGGTTCAACTACCGTAGCACACAGCAGTTTGAAACGCGTTGTCTTAATGCAGTAAAAGAGAGCAGGAGCGAGAACATGGGATTGTATCGATATGATCAAATGGTTGGTTGCTTGCCTGATGGTTCGATGCACTGATACGGTTCTTCGTTAGGGTAATCACGGTACTCCTCGGAGGCAGAACTTGTCGCAAAGGACACCGATACACAACCATCACCAAACAATGTGCAACAATATGATGCATGCATGAAACATGGCAATATGAGTGTGTTGGGCTAATGCAACTAAAACCAGAAGGGTTTGAACAAATTTGAATCAAAGATTCAAATTTCAAACTCAAACATGGCCTTTTAAAGTGCTTTTCCTTGTTCTGCTTAAAACATCAATTTAACTTGTTTGATCATGCATGAAAATAGTACAGATGGATAGATTGGATTTTTCTGATCATTTTTCATATATAATTTGTCCAATTTGGAGTTACAGAATAAAAGTTATGAATTTTTGAAGTTTAAATTATATTCTGGAATTTCCTGATTTAAATTAAATCCAGAAAATCAATTACTGCGTCAGCCTGACGTCAGTGTGACGTCAGCAGGTCAACGGAACAGGTCTGGGTCAAACCTGACAGTGGGTCCCGCATGTCAGGGTGATTATTTTAATTTAAAATTAATTAAAACTAATCCTGTTTAATTAACAGGGCTGGGTCCCACCTGTCATTGACTCAGGGGAGTCAACCAGGGCCCACCCGTGGTCAAAGTCAAAGCCAGCGACGCCGGCGTTTAGCCGCCGGCGAGCCCGACGCGGCGGCGGGAGTGGTTTTGGCCATTTCGGCCACCAAATGGGCCGCGGAGACCACCGGAGTGGAGCTGAGGACAAACCGCAGCTCTTGGCGGAGTCCGTTGGGGTCGGGGTGGTCGGAGTTGGCGCCGGCGACGACTTTGGCGGCCACCGGGGTTCGGTCGAAGATGAACTTGGCGCTAGAGGGGTCGGTGAGGCTCGTGGAGTGGCTAGCTAGCTGCTGCGGGACTCGGTGAGTAAGATGGACACCATCTTGTGGCCGGAGTGTGGCCGGAAGCACGTCGGCGACGAGATCCGCGGCGGTGCGGGCGTGTGATCCTCGTGCGGTGGCTACACGGCTCAGGAATGAGAGAGAGAGGGTCGGAGGAGTAGGTAGGCTCACAGCGCTCCCGTAGAGGCCACCGGCGAGGTCGGGGACGAGCTGAGGCGGCGACGGCGTTGAAGGGGATCTCCGGCGACGGTGAGCTCGGGCGAGGTCGGTGCGGCGGCTTCGGGGCACGCGAGCGCTCGGGGCTCGGCTAGCTCGAAGAAGTAGAGGACGACGGAGCTTCTGGACAGGGTGGCGCGGCGTGGAGACGACGGGGAGCACGGCTACGGCGGCGGTGCGGCGACGGTGGCGTCGGCCATGGCGTGGGAGCGCGAGGGAGAGGAACTGGGGGCGAATGGAGGTGTCCAGGAGGGTCGGGGCGCGACGTGGAGCTCGTCCAGGCCATCAGGGCGGCGAGAGGGGGAGGCAGGGCGGCGTGCAGCTGCGTGGCGAGCTGCGGTGCCACCGCCGAGCACCTTGGCTGCCTGCCTGGCAAGCCAAGCAGCTCGCTGGAGCGGTGGCCGGGCTGGGCCGGCCAGGTGGGCTGGCTGGTGGGCCTGTGGTGGCGCCAGGTAAGTTTTCCCTTTTTCTTCCTATTTCTGTTCTTTTTTAATACTTCTGCAACTTTGTTGAATTAAATAAAATACTTGGGCAACTCCTAAAATCACCAAATTACTCCTGGTCCATAGTTGGATTATTTCCAACATGAAACATTTTAGTTTGGAGATATTTGAGCATTTAAATATTTTCTATAATTTTAAATGCCCAAATTCCAATATTTATGATTTAATTCAAAAACCCTAAGATGGCCTAGGAAAATGTGCACCACTTTTGGCAGAGGTTCTGAACCAAGACAAAAATGATGGGCATTTTAGAAGGGCATTTTAGGTTCATTGAAAAGTTTTTTAGTAAACCCTAGTTGGTTTCAGAGGGGACTGGGGGTTCTGTCATCCCCATTTCAAGTTTCTGATGAAAAGTAGACATGATGCAACACTCTAATGCATGGCTAACTAGGATGTGACAACTCACCCCCACTCAAAAGAATCTCGTCCCAAGATTTGGGTTCCTCCGGGAAGAAGGCGGGATACTCGAGTCGAAGACGATCCTCCCTTTCCCAAGTTGCTTCATCCTCAGAATGGTGCGACCATTGAACTTTGAGAAACTTGATATTATGACGTCGGGTGGTACGTTCGGCCTGATCGAGGATACGAATGGGGTACTCTCGATATGTAAGATTATCTTGGAGATCAAGCGTTTCGTGGTCCACTTCACGGATAGGATCCGAGAAACAACGCCTGAGTTGAGAAACGTGGAAGACATCATGGACTCTGGAGAGGTGCGGAGGTAGTTCCAACTGGTAGGCAACTTCTCCTCGTTTAGCGAGAATGCGAAAAGGTCCAATGTAACGAGGAGCCAATTTGCCTTTGATACCGAAACGATGGGTTCCCTTCAGAGGGGTGACCCGAAGATAAGCCTTCTCGTCAACCTCGAAAGTCATAGCCTTATGTTTTCAGTCATATTGACTCTTTTGACGGGATTGGGCTGTTTTCAACTTTTCACGAATGATGCGAACTTGTTCTTCTGCTTCCTGAATCATATCCGGGCCAAAGAATTGTCTTTCCCCGGTCTCTGACCAGTTAAGGGGTGTTCGACACCGTCGTCCATAGAGAACTTCAAAAGGGGCTTTACCCAAGCTAGATTGATAGCTGTTGTTGTAAGCGAATTCGGCAAATGGAAGGCACTTCTCCCAGTCCATTCCGAATGAGATAACAGAGGCTCGAAGCATGTCTTCTAGAATCTGGTTGACGCGTTCCACTTGACCACTCGACTGAGGGTGGAAAGCGGTGCTAAAGGAGAGACGAGTTCCCATATCATTTTGGAAACTTTCCCAAAATCGAGAGGTGAAAAGACTTCCTCGATCCGAGTTAATTTCCAAAGGAACACCATGGAGGGACACTATTCGGGAGATGTATAAGTCTGCCAGCTGACTAGCGGTTATACTCTCACGAACAGGTAAGAAATGGGCTACTTTGGAAAGACGATCGACCACGACGAAAATAGCATTATTCCCTCTCTTGGTCCTGGGAAAACCGGTAATGAAATCCATACCAATTTTATCCCATTTCCATTCAGGAATAGCTAAGGGTTGAAGGGTGCCAGCAGGCCGTTGATGCTCTGCTTTTACACGATGACAAACGTCGCAATTAGCAATATACTGAGCAATTTCTCTCTTCATCCTAGTCCACCAGAACCTCTGGCGTAGATCCTGATACATCTTAGTACTACCGGGATGAATGGTGAGAGGGGATTCATGAGCTTCCTTAAGGATCAAACGCCTCAGGTTTCGCACTTTGGGAACCACTAGTCGATTCCCGAAGTATACGACCCCTTGATAATTAATGAAGAAGCAATTCGCAATTCCTTTCTGAATGTTTCTCTTGATGCGGGAGATTCCCGGATCTACCTTCTGTGCTTTGATAATCTGATCCGTAAGGGTAGGTTTTGCCACCAAGGTGGAAAGAAAACCTTGAGGAACAATGTGAAGGTTAAGCTTCCGAAATTCCTCATGGAGAAGCGGTTGACTTTGTTGTAACATCAGATTGTCACAATAAGATTTACGACTTAGCGCATCAGCCATGACGTTGGCTTTCCCTGGGGTGTAGGTTATTCCTAGGTCGAAGTCTGTGATCAATTCGACCCAACGTCTTTGCCTGAGATTCAGATCCGGTTGGGTGAAAATGTACTTCAGACTTTGGTGATCAGTGAATATTTCGCAACGATTACCGAGGAGGTAATGTCGCCAAGTCTTAAGTGCATAGACTACGGCTGCAAGCTCTAGATCATGAGTAGGATAATTCTCCTCATGTGGGTGCAATTGCCGTGAAGCGTAAGCAATTACGTGTCGATCTTGCATGAGAATGCAACCTAGTCCTTGTCGCGAGGCGTCGCAGTAGATAACAAAGTCCTTGGAGAAGTCTGGCGGTACCAGTACGGGAGCAGAGGTCAGGCGTCTTTTCAGTTCCTGAAAGTTGTGCTCACATTGTGGAGTCCATTCGAACTTCTTATCTTTCTTGAGGAGTTCGGTTAGAGGTTTAGCAACCTTGGAGAAGTTCTCGACAAAGCGACGACAATAGCTCGCTAAGCCCAGAAAACTCCGAACTTGCTTGACCGATTCAGGTGGAGTCCAATTAAGGACGGCTTGAACTCGCTCAGGGTTAACAGCAATACCTTTACCAGATATTACATGACCCAGATAGGTCACTTCTGATAACCAGAATTCACATTTAGAAAATTTGGCATAAAGGCGATGCTCTCGAAGTTTCTTCAACACTAGCCTTAGATGTTCGGCATGTTCTTCCTCGTTCTTGGAGTAGATGAGTATATCATCGAGGTAAACCACGACGAATTTATCCAAATACTCCATGAAGATTGAGTTCATTAACCGAGAAAAGGTGGCTGGAGCGTTGGTTAAACCGAAGGACATGACGGTGTACTCGTATTGGCCATAACGAGTAACAAAGGCCGTCTTAGGAATGTCCCCGTTTCTGATTTTGATTTGATGGTAGCCCAACCTCAAATCCATCTTGGAAAAGACTGAGGATCCAGCGAGCTGATCATACAGGTCGTTGATCCTGGGAAGCGGATATTTGTTCTTGATTGTGACCAAATTGACAGGTCGGTAATCTACAACCATCCGGTCCGTACCATCCTTCTTTTTGACAAATAGGACGGGGCAAGCCCACGGAGATGAACTAGGTCGGATGAAACCCTTTTTCAAGGACTCATCGAGTTGTTTCTTAAGCTCGGCTAGTTCTAGGGGTTCCATCTTATAAGGTCTTCTAGCAATCGGAACGGTTCCTGGAATGAGGTCTATTACGAACTCAACATCTCTGTCAGGTGGAACACCTGGCAATTCCTCTGGGAAGACATCCGGGAAGTCACAAACTACCGGCACGTCCTCAAGGTCTGGCAAAGGGCTGGCGTTAAGAGAATATAATTGTCGCTTGGCTATTCGGGTCAAGACATTGACTATCTTCCCCGAAGGATGGGTGAGTTGAACAGTCCTAGAGAAGCAATCAATTTTGGCTTGATGAGCTGACATCCAGTCCATACCCAAAATGATATTAATATCTGAAGATTTAAGGGCTATCAAAGACGCGAGGAAAACAAGTCTGTCGACTTGGATTTCATTTCCATGGCTTACTCTAGAAGTTTGCCATTTGGATCCCGGAGTTTGAATTACCATAGAGGTTGGCATATCACCGAATGCGACGTTATGCAAGCGAGCATAGTTTTCAGATATAAAAGAATGAGAGGCTCCTGTATCGAAAAGAACAGATGTCGGGTGGCAATTAACAAGAAGCATACCAAGAACGACGTTGGGATCCTCTTGGGCTTCTTCGGCAGAGATACAGTTGACATGGCCACGTGAAGCGGTGACCGGCTTGGCGTGGAATATTTTTCCTGTCGGCTTGCCACGGCCAACAGCTTTAGCAGACTGGTTGGGGTTGGTCTGGGGACACTCACGCATATAGTGACCAGATTCCCCACACTTGAAACAAGTCACGGAACTGGTACGTGGAGGAGCATTGTTGGTTGGACCCCCATAGGGCTTGGCCGGTGCAGACTGTTGAACAGGGCGAGGCGCCTGGAAAGATGGCATCGGTGTGAACCTGGGTGGCAGGGCGGTGTTGGGCACCCACACGCGGCGCTTCTGAGGACCAGCACCGGATGAGGAACCCATGTCACGGCCATGCTTGTGTGTTGCGTCATAGTCAGTCTGACCAGTTTCAGCACTGATGGCTTTGTTGACAAGTTTCTGAAAAGATGTGCACTCATGCAGACGGAGGTCACGGTGAAGCTCAGGACTAAGGCCCTTACGGAACCTTGCTTGCTTCTTGGCGTCAGTAGAAACTTCCTCGGTTGCATATCGTGCGAGATTACCGAACTCCCTGCTGTAAACATCCACAGAAAGTCGGCCTTGGGTGAAACTGCAAAATTCTTCACGTTTACGGTCCATGAGACCCTCCGGAATGTGATGTTCACGGAAAGCCTCGCTGAATTCAGCCCAAGTAGTGACATGGCCCGCTGGGCGCATAGCTCCATAATTCTCCCACCATAGACTGGCGGGGCCTTCAAGATGATATGCAGCAAAGGTGACCTTGTCAGCCTCCGCTACCAGCGCGGAACGCAGTTTGTGAGAGATACTGCGAAGCCAGTCATCAGCGTCGAGAGGCTCGACGGAGTGGTGGAACGTGGGTGGATGCAATTTGATAAAATCACTGAGTGACACCACGTTAGCCCTCTGATGGTGTGCTGTATTCTGTTCAATAGGCTCCAACAAACGGTTGGTCTCCCGCTTGTTTCTCTCAGCTTCCATCATAACCTCGGCTAGTGAAGGAGGATGAGGCAGATTTTCATTCCTGCCTTCACTGCCTTCGTCCTGCTCTTGAGAAGCAGGGTTAGCGCGCGTGTTGACCATCCTAGGTAAACAAGACAATGATTTAGTCAGAATGATAAAATTCCGACATAGGATACAGAATGTAAGGAATAACTCGGAATGCAAGATGATCATCCGTATGACATGGTAGATACAGAAACTGCTTCTTTTATTCCATCGTCATACACACCATACAGGGTTTAGTACAAGACCAAACAAAGTACTATTACGGTGAAAAGAGGATTACATCTCATCGGAGGCATCCCAAGCTCCTATACATTATTTTTCTACACCTCCGGAAAGAGTACAAACTAGGTCATATCCCACGAGTCACGCAGGACGATAGACGACACAGCTAGTGCGAACTAGTGATACTATCACTAACTCAGACCGATCCGTAGTAGTCCTCGTAGAAGTCACCTCCATAGCCTGGAAGCTCAACATGATCATCCGGAAACAGACGATCTCGCGGAGCTTGTGGACCATAGGGGCTAGGATGGGGTCTTGGACCAACAGACGGTGGCCTGCGGGGACCGCGAGGTGGGGTGATGCCTCCTACATCACGCCAAACCATCACGTCTGGCAGAGCAGATCTCACAGGATAGAGATCGCGCATATCTGAATATCCAGCTTGCACCGCCGGTGCGAACCGAGTCAAAGTGGCCCAGTGGTCAGCACGGGTATTGAAGATCTCTAACCTTAAGGCCCGATTTTCACGGTCCTTATCCTCGAGCATCTCAGCAGTGGTGCGAGTCCGTGAATCCTCCTGAGTGGGGTCAGCATAGATAGCTTGGAGATACCCTTGTGCTCCCGGAAGTGATCCTGGCATATACCGGAAATCAGAGTCCCGAAATAAACCAGATCTGACTCGCATAATGGTCATCATAGAGTAGGCGGCGTCCTGCACAGCCATCTCAATAGTAACCCCGAGTCCATAGGAGCAGTGAAGAGGCTCAGTGGATCCAGGATAAGATGGAAATATCCTGACAGTGCAGAGATACTGGCTTTGATTAAAGTCTCGGAATTGCTCTTCGATCGTGTACTCAGGATACCAGCGGTATCCAGCCTCAGTCATTACCCTGACCAACTTGGCAGTATGGCCGGGTACATCTAGGCATCGAGTCAGGCGAACCACTTGATTGAGGTCGCGAGTGGCCATCTGAAAGCACAATCATAATGCAAAGGCATTAGAATTTCTAGCAAAATTTTGGCAGCATAACAGCTGTAAATGCTCAAGAAGGATTTTGAGACATTTGACAAAGGATTTCGTACACACTCAACATCATCATATCAAAGTTCTGAATCCATTCTAACAACATAATGTGGTAGTAGAACTGAACTAGGCTTGTATCCATCAAACTTATAAGGTACTACTGATTAGTAACACGTGATCCTGATAGAGAGAACAGATCCTAATTCCTTAACCCCCGGTGGAAGAATGAACTGACTCAGATCAGAATGTCATAAGATAAAGGAGTAAAAAGAGCCTTACGTTCCAACCCACAAACAAATCCCCTACATATAACTAAAGAATTTCTAGACTCAACATCAACCAGTTTGGCTTGGAGAACCTACAGGCAGTCCGGCTCTGATGCCAACGCTGTCAGGACCCCGACTCGATGTCACATCGATCTAGCCGGTAACACTTCATATCACTTTGCGGCCTCACGCACGGTGTTCCCACGGGTGTCGCCTTACCTTTGCCCGGGACCGTTTACGCCTTTTGGCTCACGTATATGATAGTGTCGCTAGCATCCATATGATAAAGAGCCCGGGCTGACATGACTAGTCGTAAACCCAAAGTGGCACAGACTTACAGGGACAGGCATCCATGACCCAGCTTCGAACGTGTCGGTCATCAGCAAGTGGGTCCGGGCTATAGCACTGGGCTAGCAGGACTCCGGTAAACCGGGCTGTAGCGGGCTAACAGGACTCCGGTACTCAAAGCGTGACATTTCCCCGAAGGGACAGACATAGGAACGAAGAAGGACACATGCCGGCCAGCCTAAGTGTTCCAGAGCAGTAGCAAGCTACCATGGCTCAGCGGTAACACTAGGAGACATTTCCCGGTAAGAGAGGCTACTAAAGATAAACAACTAGATAGTCAGATCCCACACATACCAAGCATTTCAATCATACACACAATATGCTCGATATGTGCAAATACAACGAAGCATCACAACATGACTCTACGACACAAGTACTTTATTTAAGGCTCAGGGAGCCATACATAACATACACCAAGGTACGGGTCTCACGACCCAACATACAAGTCATACAGTCATACAAACCAGCAGCGGAAGTAACTTGTCTGAGTACAGACAACTAGTAAAATAAAAGAGGCTTGGAAAGCCTAGCTATACTACGTGGTCCTTCACAAGCTCAGGGTCACCACCTGGGTCTTTAGCCTACTCGTTGATGTCAACGTCTACATAGAACCCATCAGAAGGGGTTGCATCGTCTTCTGTAAAAATGTAGATTATAGCAACATGAGTACAAAGGTACTCAGCAAGACTTACATCAGATCCTACATACATGCATAGTATCAAGAAGGGTTGGTGGAGTTATTGCAGCAAGCCAGCTTTGACTCTTGGCTAGGCTATCCTACGATACTCCAACTTGAAATGGTTTTGCGCACACGAGTCCACTACTCACCACTTCAATACACTACCGAGGCTCCACCTCCGTCTTCCTACGGAAGAGCCATCCTCGGCACTCACACTTATCTTGAAGGCTTTTAGTAGTTTCCATTTACTTGTCTATGAACTGTATAGGCAACCAAGTAGTCCTTTACCGCGGACGCGGCTATTCGAATAGATCATGTTAACCCTGCAGGGGTGTACTCCTTCATACACGCTCTCACCACTTACCGTCGTTTACACGACATGTACTCGGCAACCTTCAAGCGGAAGCCCAACGTGGGTGTCGGCCACGACCTACCTAATCACCTAAGCCTCCAGTCCAGGTTCATCGCCTATCCAGGTTCCATCCGCAGGGAGTCCGGCCGAGGTTTCCCATACGGCCCCGAACGATGTGAACAGGGTTCCCGAGATACCTAACGGGTATTCGGTACACCGTGCCACGTACCTACCGCATCACAGCCCACCCCTACGGTCAGCGCTGTCCACGGCCTCCAGTAGGCTACAAACACCAGAAACTACTTGCAACTCCTGGACAGAGAACTAGGGTGAATAAGAAGCCGAGAGGGTCCATTGGTTTCGGGCCAATGCATGGTAGTAGCTGGTTCTTAAATCACACATACAGATCTCAGTGCTTAAGGTCGGCTTCAATGAAACAACCCACCATGTACTCCTACATGGCCTCTCATCGATACCTTTACCAAATCGTGTTCACCACACCACTCTCATTACCGACATAATCATTTCACTCTAGCCCATCACCCAGATGAACCAGACCTGACACGACTCTAAGCATAGCAGGCATAGCAAGGTAGGAACAACACATACATATGGCTCAATCAACTCCTACACATGCTAGTGGGTTTCATCTAGTTACTGTGGCAATGACAGGTCATGCAGAGGAAATGGGTTCAACTACTGTAGCACACAGCAGTTTGAATCGCGTTGTCTTAATGCAGTAAAAGAGAGCAGGAGCGAGAACATGGGATTGTATCGATATGATCAAATGGTTGGTTGCTTGCCTGATGGTTCGATGCACTGATACGGTTCTTCGTTAGGGTAATCACGGTACTCCTCGGAGGCAGAACCTGTCGCAAAGAACACCGATACACAACCATCACCAAACAATGTGCAACAATATGATGCATGCATGAAACATGGCAATATGAGTGTGTTGGGCTAATGCAACTAAAACCAGAAGGGTTTGAACAAATTTGAATCAAAGATTCAAATTTCAAACTCAAACATGGCCTTTTAAAGTGCGTTTCCTTGTTCTGCTTAAAACATCAATTTAACTTGTTTGATCATGTAGTACAGATGGATAGATTGGATTTTTCTGATCATTTTTCATATATAATTTGTCCAATTTGGAGTTACAGAATAAAAGTTATGAATTTTTGAAGTTTAAATTATATTCTGGAATTTCCTGATTTAAATTAAATCCAGAAAATCAATTACTGCGTCAGCCTGACGTCAGTGTGACGTCAGCAGGTCAACGGAACAGGTCTGGGTCAAACCTGACAGTGGGTCCCGCATGTTAGGGTGATTATTTTAATTAAAAATTAATTAAAACTAATCCTGTTTAATTACCAGGGCTGGGTCCCACCTGTCATTGACTCAGGGGAGTCAACCAGGGCCCACCCGTGGTCAAAGTCAAAGCCAGCGACGCCGGCGTTTAGCTGCCGGCGAGCCCGACGCGGCGGCGGGAGTGGTTTTGGCCATTTCGGCCACCAAATGGGCCGCGGAGACCACCGGAGTGGAGCTGAGGACAAACCGCAGCTCTTGGCGGAGTCCGTTGGGGTCGGGGTGGCCGGAGTTGGCGCCGGCGACGACTTTGGCGGCCACCGGGGTTCGGTCGAAGATGAACTTGGCACTAGAGGGGTCGATGAGGCTCGTGGAGTGGCTAGCTAGGTGCTGCGGGACTCGGTGAGTAAGATGGACACCATCTTGTGGCCGGAGTGTGGTCGGAAGCACGTCGGCGACGAGATCCGCGGCGGTGCGGGCGTGTGATCCTCGTGCGGTGGCTACACGGCTCAGGAATGAGAGAGAGAGGGTCGGAGGAGTAGCTAGGCTCACAGCGCTCCCGTAGAGGCCACCGGCGAGGTCGGGGACGAGCTGAGGCGGCGACGGCGTTGAAGGGGATCTCCGGCGACGGTGAGCTCGGGCGAGGTCGGTGCGGCGGCTTCGGGGCACGCGAGCGCTCGGGGCTCGGCTAGCTCGAAGAAGTAGAGGACGGCGGAGCTTCTGGACAGGGTGGCGCGGCGTGGAGACGACGGGGAGCACGGCTACGGCGGCGGTGCGGCGACGGTGGCGTCGGCCATGGCGTGGGAGCGCGAGGGAGAGGAACTGGGGGCGAATGGAGGTGTCCAGGAGGGTCGGGGCGCGACGTGGAGCTCGTCCAGGCCATCAGGGCGGCGAGAGGGGGAGGCAGGGCGGCGTGCAGCTGCGTGGCGAGCTGCGGTGCCGCCGCCGAGCACCTTGGCTGCCTGCCTGGCAAGCCAAGCAGCTCGCTGGAGCGGTGGCCGGGCTGGGCCGGCCAGGTGGGCTGGCTGGTGGGCCTGTGGTGGCGCCAGGTAAGTTTTCCCTTTTTCTTTCTGTTTCTGTTCTTTTTTAATACTTCTGCAACTTTGTTGAATTAAATAAAATACTTGGGCAACTCCTAAAATCACCAAATTACTCCTGGTCCATAGTTGGATTATTTCCAACATGAAACATTTTAGTTTGGAGATATTTGAGCATATAAATATTTTATATAATTTTAAATGCCCAAATTCAAATATTTATGATTTAAATCAAAAACCCTAAGATGGCCTAGGAAAATGTGCACCACTTTTGGCAGAGGTTCTGAACCAAGACAAAAATGATGGGCATTTTAGAAGGGCATTTCAGGTTCATTGAAAAGTTTTTTAGTAAACCCTAGTTGGTTTCAGAGGGGACTGGGGGTTCTGTCATCCCCATTTCAAGTTTCTGATGAAAAGTAGACATGATGCAACACTCTAATGCATGGCTAACTAGGATGTGACAACATGGTATTGAGAATCAAAGAGAGAGAAGAAGCCATCTAGCTACTAGCTATGGACCCGTAGGTCTGTGGTAAACTACTCACTCCTTATCGGAGATAAAATGGTGTTGATGTAGAAGCCCTCCGTGATAGAACCCCCCTTCGGCAGGACATCGGAAAAGGCCCCTAGATGGGATCTCACGGGTGCAAAAGGTTGCGATGGTGGAAAAGTCTTTTCGTGGCTCTCATTGTTGGTTTTGGGATATTTGAGAATATATAGGAGGAAGAAATAGGTCAGTGGATTCACGAGGGGCCCACAAGGGTGGGGGAACGCCCTACCCCCCTGGGCACACCCTCCATCCTTATGGTCGCCTCGTGTCTTCCCTGACGTGTACTCCAAGTCCTCTGGATGTCTTTTGGTCCAAGAAAAGTCATTGCGAAAGTATCATTCCGTTTGAACTCCATTGGATATTCCTTTTCTGCCAAACTCTAAAATAAGGAAAAACAGGAACTGACACTGGGCTCTAGGTTAATAGGTTAGTCCCAAAAGTAATATAAAATAACATAATAATGCATATAAAACATCCAAAACAGATAATATAATAGCATGGAACAATCGAAAATTATAGATATGTTGGAGACTCTTCAAGATTTTGAACAACGGCAAGGCGCGCTCGGCAGACTTGGAGATGAATCTACTATGCGCAGCAACACACCCTGTCAAACACCTCACATCCTTCACTGTCTTTGGTGTTTGAATCTGCTCGATAGCCTTGATCTTATCGGGGTTGGTTTCTGTCCCACGATGGGATACAAAGAAATCGAGTAGCTTGCCGGAGGGAACACTAAACACACACTTCTCCGGGTTTAGCTTCAAGTTGATCTTGCGCAGATTAGCAAATGTCTCTTCCAAATCCTGAATGAGGGTTGATCTGCCCTTGGTCTTGACCACAATATCATCCATATAAGCCTCAATGTTCATGTGCAACTGTGATTCAAAACCAATCTGGACTGCTCTTGCCAAAGTGGACCTGGCACTCTTTAACCTAAAAGGCATGCACATGAAGCAGTATGTGCCACATGGGGTGATGAATGAGGTCTTGTCTTCATCTTCCTTGGACATAAAGATTTGATGATATCCAGAGTATGCATCCATAAAACAGAGCAAATCACAACCTGAAGTGGAGTCCACAATTTGGTCGATGCACGACAAGGGAAATGGTCCTTTGGGCAGGCCTTGTGGAGATCTATGAAATCTATACAAAGCCTCCATTTCCCGTTAGCCTTACGTACGACCACTTGGTTTGCTAACCATGTTCGATGCAGCACCACTCTGACCAAACCAGCTGCCTCAAGTTTTTTGATTTCTTCTGCAATGAATTGTTGTCGTTCCAAAGATTGCTTCCGAACCTTCTATTTGACGGGTCCGGCATGTGGGCAGATAGCAAGGTGGTGCTCGATTACCTCCCTGGGAACACCAGGGATGTCAGATGGTTGCCAAGCAAACACATTGACATTCGCCCATAGGAAGGTAACGAGTGTGCTTTGCTATTTGTCATCAAGGGTGGCACTGATAGTAAAGGTACCATCAGTGCCGGCCAGCCCTGCCGAGACCTTTTCACATGAGGTGCAGCAGCTTTGGATCTCTTGCTGTTCGAACTCTCCAGCAAGTCATCAACAGGCGCAGCACACTTCGAAGAGGTACGCTTCCCGGACTCCTTGCTGGTGTCCCTACTAGCCTTCTTATTTCCTTTGGTTTCCCCTGCGGGAACTGTGGTTTCTGCGGCCTCTGCTGTGACAGCATCTCGGTACATCTTATCCACGCAAATAATTGCGTCCTTCTCGTCTCATGGAATGGAAATGACTCCCACCGGCCCTGGCATCTTCAAAGTTTTCTAGGCATAGTGGGATGCCTCCATGCACTTTGCTAGAGCTGGGCGTCCAAGGATTCCATTGTACGGTAGGGGGAGGTCAACCATATCAAACACAACCTTCTCAGTCTGGTAGTTCAACTTTCCTCCAAATGTCAATGGCAACATGATCTTTCCCTTAGGATGACTGCTACCAGGTTTGATTCCTTGAAACGTGCCTGTGACCTTGAGTTCTTCCTCTGCTATCTGAAGCTTGCTGATAACCTTTGGGGAAATCAGATTCAACCCAGCCCGACGTCAACCAGCATCTTTGTGACTTTGAGATTGCAGATTGTTGGTGAAACCAACAATGGAAAGCATCCTACCGCGGTGGTGCGGTCAGGATGGTCCTCTTTGTCAAAGGTGATGGGTGTGCGTGACCATTTGAGTGGCTTCCGAGACTCTGCGACTGGCTCCACGGAATTGACGTCACGTGCCCACCTTTTAAGTTGGCAGTGAGAAGAGTGCAGAGATGCGCCCCCGTCAATGCACAGGGCGTTAGTGGCCTTCTGGAACTCCTACTTGTTGGTTTCCTCTTCATCCCCTCTATCACTTTCCTCATTGCAATCCTCCTTCTCTTAGCCTCTGGCGGGTTTTCCTTGGTTCCGAAGAGCCTTGCCAGGGTGATTTTCTTCACCGCCTCAGCTCTTCCCGCAAGCGCCATTATGACCTTTTTCCTTATCACGCTTCTCATATTCAGCTCTCTACTTCTTGACGAGTGTGACAGCCTGGTTTTTGCCCTCTTTCATTTGCCTGATTTTCTTTTGAAATGATTTTGGAAGTTTGAGTTTTTGAATCTTTTCATGGGGACTTAAACACTTGGGTACCCTTGGCTTTCACCCAAGTGCCTCATCTCCCTCTCTTATCATCATTTCCTCTCTGGTTCACCTCATAATAATATTTGGAATATTTTTCTTTAATGAAAAATATTCATTTCCTTCCCTTAAACCCTAGCTAGATCAATGTCCTCCAAAGCAACCCCAATTTTTATTGCCCACAAAAATATGAGAAAATTCACAAATATTCTTTGAGCCCTATGGCACCTTCCTGAGCAAAAATATTGTACCACTTTTTGGAATATTTTTGCCACAGAAAATATTTTCTGTTCTGGGCAGAAATGGTGGTTTCTACAGCAACTACCATTTTACTTGCTCCAATGAGGCTGATTTTTCTTGTGCACCATCACCTTAGTAGATGATTGCTAGCCTCCAAAACCCAGCCTCAAACTCCCAGCCGTTTGACCTCAGTAAACTCTCAAAGTTACTGATCAGAAGCTTACTTGGCTCGTAAAATCTTTTCTACTGCGTCTAGATCCAAACCAAAGTGTGGTAAACTTCAAAACTACCATGAACAAAAAGACAGACATGAACTTTGGACGTAGGCCGGCCTAAGGGCAAAGTTCACGCGGTGACCACACGTGTACATGATGCCAGCCTGCGTGTTGACGCACTCTGGGTGCCGCCGAGCGCTCTGTTGCGCGCGTGCTCGCTTCCCCGACTGCCAAAGCGTGCCAAACCGCGACACCATCTTCGTCCAAACCCCCTTAACTCTCCCCTGGCACTCGCCGACGCCGAAGCTCGCCGCAGCGAGGCCGGGCATGGTCCGGCCAACGTAACAGTGCGGTGCACATTGTGCTCGTCGCGTTCTCCTCGATCATGTGCTCGTCTCCGTTCGCCCACAGTCCCCGCGTGAGCTGCGTCGCCTTCTCCCCCTCTCACTGACGCCGCTCGTCGTCGGGCGCCGTGTCCAGGTGTCGACGGTGTAGGCCCGATTCCCCCTCACTGCTCGCCTATAAATGGAGCCACCCCCAGCCTCCTCGAGCACCATCCTCCACTCCCACACACCCCCACAACATTGTAGGAAATTGTAGCCCGGCCAGGCAGGCCGCGGGTCGCCGTCCCCGAGCTTGAGCTCGCCGGCGATCCTCTCGGGTCGCCACGGTAGCTCCAGCCCCTTCTAGGCCCGGGCTATCCTTCCAGCGCCTCCGCCACTCTCCGGTGGTGCTGTTCCACCTGGTTGAAGCCCCTGGAGTCGCCGCTATTCGCTGTCGTCTTCGTCTCCGGTGACCTCCGCTCTCTGCCTCCGCTTGCGAGGCCGATTCCGACGTGGTCCGACCACCCCTAGCTACGCTACGGGTACAGGCAAGTGCGCCTCCATCCCCTCTCTCGATCCCTCCCTCTCGTTTTGGCCGAGGAGCCCTCGTTGCCGGCGTGAGCTCTGGCGAAGCCGCGACCTCCTATATTTCCTTCTCCCTCTTCCCCCACCTGACTAGCGGGGCTCGCTAGTCAGCCACTCAGTACGCGTGCGAAGCGGTACAAGTGGTGGCGCCCCAAGGCTTTACGCCTTCGACGTCACCCCCCTGTCTATTTTATTCAAATTCAAATTCCAGAGAGATTCAAACAGCTATAACTCTTCGACTGTAAGTCCAAATGAATTGATTCTTTTCGCATTGTGTTCTTTTCAAAGAAATCTAGCAGCTCACCAAAAATGGGATTTTTCCCTACTGTCTAGATTTTTTCGTGAATTTCAGAAGGGTTCTTGATATTTTCTTTTTTTGTTTAAATTTATTTTCAGAGAGTGAAGCTTGTCTTGAGGAACACCAGAGGGCTTGTGAGCCTCATCTGCACTAAGGCAAGCCACAACAACATTTTCATGATGCCACTTCAATATTTGTGATATTTTTCTACTTGAATGAATGATTTAATCCATGCATTTAAATCATTATCATTAGGTTATTTATATTCTGTTAGTGTTTGCTTAAGTTTACATGCTTATGTTATCAGAAAGGTTGTAGCTCCCTAGTGGTTATAGAAACTAGAATTAATCTTTGCTATGATAGAAATAATATGGTTATGGATATAAGTAATTTATTAGAACTATTTTCTTGCATGAGAAAAATGATAAAATTTGTTAGAAAAGATTCTGTTTAATGTGAGTTTAATCCTAACCAGAGAAGTATGAGGTGTTGTTGATGTTTATGCTTAGTGTGGATTTAGTTGACTCAGTCATTTCCGTTAATATGTGGTGCCTATGTTAGTGGTTGCATTTCATGGCATACTATGACACCGAGTATTTTCAATTTAAGGTGAACCTGATAATAATACAACTTGAATTTATCGTTGACCGAGTCATGGTGCCACTGAATCGAGTTTTTCCCAGTGCAACCACATTTGCCTGTATGGGAAGGCCTTTATTCAGTCCGTTGTCATGCCTCTGGTCGGTGCCTCCAACTAGGGAAGGTTATGGGCGTGTGGTACCCTGGCCCGATAAGCAGACATAACCTTGTGAGCCTGTTGTTAAGATTTTTGGTACCGGTCCCTGTGAGGGACGTTGGCCACGACGGTGGTCGTTGTGTCTTTGGTAGACACAGGGCCACCCAGGACTAGCCCAGTTGGGGAGTGGGTCGGAGTGGACGAGAGAGTGTCATGGCAATGGAGGGGTTTCGTCGGAATGTCGTTGGTCCACCCGAATGGGAGTACGAGGCCATGGGTTCCGTGGTGTGGGTACAGTGCACTACCTCTGTAGATTGTATTAATCTATCGATAGCCGAGTCCACGGTTACGGACACCTCGAAAGTAGGTCATAGCATGGGTCAACATTTAATTAATCTTGCACACTAAGTCATGAACTTTGCACTGTTGAGGATGGCGGGAAAGTCATCCCGTCGATTGAGACCAAGTGTTGGTCGTGGTTGTGATCGCCGAAAGGATCACTGTTTGAGACCAAATATTGGTCGTGGTTGTGGTCGCCGGAATGATCACGAAGTAT
This sequence comes from Triticum dicoccoides, assembly GCF_002162155.2. Lineage (NCBI taxonomy): Eukaryota > Viridiplantae > Streptophyta > Magnoliopsida > Poales > Poaceae > Triticum > Triticum dicoccoides. The sequence continues at coordinate 419,290,432 of NC_041386.1, read as the reverse complement.
CCATAGTGAAGATCATGTGGTTGGTACATTTGTGATCCAGAGGCAATCACTGTGGTAAGCTAGTCCGAGGGACTGTGCTCATAAGAGCGCGATCACAACATGTTGGTTACATTGTTGCATTACTAATAATTGGTTAATTATCATGATGTTGTTTCTCATTATGTTTATGCTTGTTGTGAGCTTGCAAGTACATTCAATGTAATGACCTGGCGTGTCATGCCAGATTTCAGGAAAGTCCCGTGGAAAGGAGTGTTGCTCGAGTCTAGATAGTGTCCACATCGGTGTCCTTGTGCTATGGAGTTCCGCTACCACGTTGTTTCGTTGCCGCGTAGTTGTTATGATCAAGGCCTTTTTATGTTCACTAAATAATGTACATATTGTTCGGCTGCACCAGGTGGGCAGCTTGGCCTTGCTACCTATTGTAATGTAAACTATGAGCCGCTAGTATCAATAAAGCGGTTGTTTTCTATACCAAGAAGTTGTGTGTTGCCAGAAGACATGGTCTCTCGGCTAGCAATGCAAGGTAAACCGGTCGCTCTGAGCCGGGGTGCCACAACAAGCTGCTCAATGATACGTCTCCAACGTATCTATAATTTTTGATTGCTCCATGCTATATTATCTACCTGTTGTAATCTTCTTTTTGCGGTGTGTTTGTTGAGACCGATGAATTGTGGGTTTATGATCAAGTCTATCTATGAACAATATTTGAATCTTCTCTGAATTCTTTTATGTATGATTGGTTATCTTTGTAAGTCTCTTCGAATTATCAGTTTGGTTTGGCCTACTAGATTGATCTTTCTTGCAATGGGATAAGTGCTTAGCTTTGGGTTCAATCTTGCGGTGTCCTTTCCCAATGACAGTAGGGGCAGCAAGGCACGTATTGTATTGTTGCCATCGAGGATAACAAGATGGGGTTTTCATCATATTGCATGATTTTATCCCTCTACATCATGTCATCTTGCTTAAGGTGTTACTCTGTTTTCATGAACTTAATACTCTAGATGCATGCTGGATAACGGTCGATGAGTGTAGTAATAATAGTAGATGCAGGCAGGAGTCGGTCTACTTGTCTCGGACGTGATGCCTATATACATGATCATACCTAGATATTCTCATAACTATGCTCAATTCTGTAAATTGCTCAACAGTAATTTGTTCACCCACCGTAGAATACTTATGCTCTTGAGAGAAGCCACTAGTGAAACCTGTGGCCCCTAGGTCTATCTTCATCATATTAATCTTCCAATACTTAGTTATTTTCATTGCCTTTTATTTTACTTTGCATCTTTATCATAAAAATACCAAAAATATTATCTTATCATATCTATTAGATCTCACTCTCGTAAGTGGCCGTGTAGGGATTGACAACCCCTTATCGCGTTGGTTGCGAGGATTTATTTGCTTTGTGCAGGTACGAGGGACTCACGCGTAGCCTCCTACTCGATTGATACCTTGGTTCTCAAAAACTAAGGGAAATACTTACGCTACTTTGCTGCATCATCCCTTCCTCTTCGGGGAAAACCAACGCAGTGCTCAAGAGGTAGCAAGAAGGATTTCTGGCGCCGTTGCCAGGGAGTGTATGCAAAAGTCAATATACCAAGTACCCATCACAATCCTTATCTCCCACATTACATTATTTGCCATTTGCCTCTCGTTTTCCTCTCCCCCACTTCACCCTTACCATTTTATTCGCCCTCTCTCTCTATCCTCCCTCTCTTTCTCTATTTGCCTCTTTTTGCCGCTTGCTTTTTGTTTGCTTGTGTTTTGGATTGCTTGCTTGTCACGATGGCCCAAGATAACACTAAATTGTGTGACTTTACCAATACCAACAACAATGATTTTATTAGCACTCTGATTGCTCCTCTTACCGATGCTGAATCTTGTGAAATTAATACTGCTTTGCTGAATCTTGTCATGAAAGATCCGTTTTCCGTCCTTCCTAGTGAAGATGCCGCTGCCCATCTAAATAGCTTCGTTGATTTGTGTGATATGCAAAAGAAGAAAGATGTGGATAATGATATTGCTAAATTCAAGCTATTTCCTTTTTAGCTTAGAGGTCGTGCTAAAGCTTGGTTTTCGTCTTTGCCTAAAAATAGTATTGATTCATGGAATAAGTGCAAAGATGCTTTTATCTTTAAGTATTTTCCTCCGCTAAGATCATCTCCCTTAGAAACGATATTATGAATTTTAAGCAACTTGATCATGAACATGTTGCACAAGCTTGGGAGAGGATGAAATTAATGATACGTAATTGCCCTACTCATGGTTTGAATTTGTGGATGATTATACAAAAATTTATGCTGGATTGAATTTTGCTTCTAGAAATTTTTTAGATTCGTCCGCAGGAGGCACTTTTATGGAAATCACTTTAGGAGAAGCTACAAAACTCCTCGATGATATTATGGTCAATTTTTCTCAATGGCATACTGAAAGATCCACTAATAAAAAGGTGCATGCGATAGAAGAAATTAATGTCTTGAGTGGAAAGATGAATAAACTTATGAAATTATTTGCTAGAAAAAGTGTTTCTTCTGATCCTAATGATATGCCCTTGTCTACTTTGATTGAGAATAATAATGAATCTATGGATGTGAATTTTGTTGGTAGGAACAATTTTGGTAACAATGCGTTGTTCGCACATGAACACGTCACCGTGTACCTCCAACACCGAGGGTGATGCACCGCAGCTCACGCCGAAGGAGACCCGTCCGGAAGCGCGGCATGCAAGCAATCCGGCGGGTGCTTTTCAGGACCCGAAACCCCACACGCCCGGGAGGGACCTTGTCTGGACATGCGGCGGCTATGGGCTGCCCTAGGTCGGTTCGCCCGCCCCTAGAGCCTCGAGGATCGCTTCCCTTCAACACAAAGAACGAACAAAGAACGAGAAAGAAAGAACAAAGGAGGGATGTAAAACTAGGGTAAAAAGTAGATGTGTTTTGCGATTGTGTGTTGTTATTCAATCGGCCGTCACCTCTTACATATATATATGAGACAGCTGGACTTTCCGTAGAAGAAAAGGACTCAAATCCCATCCAAAACATCAAAAGATAACCTAACTCGGACCACGAGGGCCGGAACTTCCGGTCAGCCCGGAACTTCTGGGCTAAAATTACATCAAGTAGCCCTCTTGCACAGCTCCTGCAGGTCGCATATGGCTTCCGATCGTGACGGTTCCAAAAGCAAAGTTGTAGATCTTGCAATGGAGAAAAATTCCTTAGTTGATCACTTTTTCATCCGAGGTCATCTTGATGTCGAAATCGGCCCTGCAAATCTGCAAATAATGTTAAAATTTCAGTTTTCGGGGCGCACCGCCTGCAAAGTTTCTGTTTAGCCCGGAACCTCCCCGGAAGTTTTGCCCGGAACTTCCGGGGCAGACTTTTGCAGCACACCGTTTTGGCTATAACTTTTGCATACGAACTCCAATTTAGACGTTTCTTATATCAAAATCGATCGTTTCGACGAGGCGAAGACAATTCGTGTAGTAACGTTTCCCATATGAGGCCATATTGGGGGCATAATCTGCCGAATAGTGTTCTGAATACAAAATCTGTACTTCAAACACAACTTCGGCCTTAAAGATGAGACCGAATGACTATGGCCCAAATATCAAAGTTTTCCCTTTTGACGATACAGAACTTTCTCACTTTGAGCACTTCTCCATTTGAGGCCATCTTAATTAAGTTCTTGGCCGTGCCAAAATCTAGTGTCAACACATGCCCCCCTGTTTTTCGGCAAACTTGTGTGCCAAAAATAACTTGCACGATGCTTTTCCTAAGGACGATGTCAACACTCCATCAGCCATTTTATGTGCTTAGGGCGATAATTTCTATATCAGCCATGTTTAACTTCTTGTTTACATCATACCCTGGAACCGATTACCACCAATCGGCTTTAAAGAGATGGGAATGAACCCGTTCCTCGTAGCACTAAGGAAATCAAACTCTGAGAGGTCACGCCCAGTTAAGCAAGCAACATCCAGATGATTCCAATCCACCGATGCATCGGCCAAAGCAACACAAGCCGAATTATCCGTGTGAATGACTGCTACCTCGTCATCGACCCATTGTATTAAGAATTGATGCATGGTAGATGGCACACATTGGTTAGCATGAACCCAATCGCGGCCTAATATAACATTATAGTTACCTTGCACCTCGGCGATGAAGAATGTGGTGGCCAAAGTTTTGCTTCCCACGGTGAGTTCCATGCACATCACACCTTTGGTCTCTGTCTTTTCTTTACCCTCAAATCCATTAAGTACCATATTGGTCTTCATCAATGCATCATTATCTAAACCCAACTTCTTGAAGACCGAGTAGGGCATAAGATTTACCACAGCACCACCATCAACGAGCATCCTAGCAACCGGCGATCCGTTAATATGACCTTTGAGGTACAATGGCTTCAAGTGTTTCACCGGTTCTTTTGGCTTCTCGAAGATAGCGTTCTTTGGACCCAAATCCAGTTGAGCCACCTCCCCTTCTTCACATATAGCACGAAACTCGGCAGGTAAGTAATAAACCATATTAATATCCATACCTTCCTGAACCGGCATAGAGTCGTAACCCACCATCTCATCTTCATCCCCCAATGTGTATATTGGGCTCAAAGTTTTCTCAATTGAAGGGGATTTTTCAGGTGGTGTGGACGATGTAATAGCGGTCGCATCATCCTCTTTTGGTGGTGAAGGTGTTGCTGCAGCTAATGTAGAAGCATATGTGTTTTGTTTTTGTTTAGGCTTCCACACTTGTTTTGTGAGTGCCATGGGCCGAATTTCACTTAACAATTCGTCCCTTTGCCTCTCCTCTTTGTGCTCTACTTTCTCGTGGTTCCTCATGCGTTGTAATCTCCTATTCATGGTCTTGGTTAAACCGGGAGGACACCACTTAGGTTGAGTATATTTGGGATCCCTTGGTTTGGCCTTGCTTGTGCTCGCCTCATGATCACTAACCATGGAACCCTGCTGAACAATAACAATATCACCATTAGAAGTAGCCAGATTACCAACAACCGGCTTTTCGATCTCCTTTTGCTTGTCGCATTCTGAAATTTCCGCATTAGATGACTTAACACGCCACACTTTTTTATTGGCCTTACTTGGAGAAATTTTTGTTGGCCGATTAGCACCATAGCTCAAACGGCCTTGTGTGGGATAATAAAGCCTCTCGCGAGCAGGCCTTCTAGGTGTTGCCCACCCCATATGGAAAGCATAAGGAGCCATTGGGGGCTTCCCCCATCCTCCACTGAAGCCTCTCATCTAATATGGCGCATAGGAGGGTTGTGACATCCATGGTGTCGGTGCCCATGACCCATATGGCCTTGCATATCGTCGAAACTCTTGCTCCGGAGGCAATCGTGAACGCTTTGAATGTGATGGCCGATTAGAGCTAGAACCGGCCGCTTGACTTGCATATTTGGACAGCAACATATTAAAAGTTGGCTTGATTCTCTTGTTCTTAGTTTCATCCTTTTTCCACTTGCCAACTTCTGAATTCTTGGGCTTGATCAATTTAACATGAGCATCCTCTTGTACTTGTGGTTGCCCCCCGAGTGTAGCATTTTTTATAGTGATCTTCAACACTTCCTTACCATCGGGTTGCTTCTCAAGCACAATCTTTCTTCCCAAGACCTTGTCGCCCTCCTTGCTATTCCTGGGTTCACCAATAACAACATTATCTTTATTAGCGGATTCGGCTATGTTAGGCCAAATTAACATTTTCTTCCCTTCCAAGTCTATGGTGTTTATGGGGAAGGGCTGCTTATCAACTTGCATCTCAGCAAAATTCAATCGTCCATCATTAATGGCCGATTGTATCTGTCGTCGAAAAACATTGCAATCGTTAGTAGCATGAGAAAATGAATTATGGTACTTGCAATAAGCACGCCGTTTCAGCTCTTCAAACGGTGGTATGGTGTGTGATATTCTAATCATCTTATCTTGCAAGAGAGCATCAAATATTTTATCACTTTGATATATCAAAAGTAAACCTCATCTCCTCATCACGATTCTTGCGAATCGGCTTAAGAGCATTGCACATATAGGGTTTGGCCTTTGAGGACCAAACAAATTCAGTACTATAGACATCAACATCATCATCCGAATTATCATCATTGTGTTCAATCATATGCATTCTAGGACGATCGGTTGTTGACCTATGAACCTCTTTACTTCGACTCTCTTGGGCCAAAGCTTTTTGTAAGACTTGATTAATGCTCAAAACTCATAACTTTCTAGCCTCTCTTTAATGTGAGTTTTCAAACCATTAAGAACAAGATCCGCCAAGTCTCTCTCAGTTATCACTAAGCTATAACATCAGTTTTTTATATCTCTAAATCTCTTGACATAATTGGTGACCGATTCATCATGTTTTTGCCTAACCGATGTAAGATGTGACAACTTAAGCTCATTATCGCCGCTATAAAAGTGATCGTAAAACTTTTGCTCTAATTGCGACCATAAGAGAATTGAACCATGTGGTAAAGCAGCAAACCATGAAAATGCGGTGCCAGTTAAAGACAGGGGAAATAAATGCACTTTCAACTCTTCTATGGAACCCGCTTCACCCAACTGTGCTAGATACTGACTCACATGCTCCCAAGTCGTTTTCGAACCCTCACCACTAAATTTAACAAAATCAGGAACCTTATAACCTTGAGGGTAAGAAATTGCATCGAAGTGTTCAGGATAAGGCTTTTGGTACACACGACTCTTTATTTTCGGCTCGTTTCCTAAAGTTTCTAGAAACATCTTATGCAAATCCTCCCTTAATTTAGCTAAAATTGGATCCGAGGTAGATGACGATGTTTGTGGCAATGACATAGGAGCAACCTGAGTACTAGCTATTGGTGCCACTTGTGAGGTGTGCGTCGAACCATAATTCGGCGGAAGACCAAACATGCTTGCGCCTACGGGTGGTGTGACAAAGTGATTCGGCGTTGACGCCGAATTGGGCACACTCATAATAGGATTAGGGTATGTAGGTGTAGCCACAAGCTGGTTGGTTCGTGTAGGGTAAAAATTCAACGGCATATTATATTGTTGTTGCATAGATGGTGCCGATGAAATAGGTAAAATTGGAGTAAGGTTTTCAGATATACCAACAATACCATTAGATGATGGAGGCATATTTTTCTGAGCATTAGCACTAGCCACAAAAGAATTGTATGCCATCACATTACCCTTACTAACAAGACTTTCAATCACAGCCACTTGCTCTGGAGAAAAAACTTTACTCATAGTGATCACATCTTGTTCATCGATGAGGGGAGGAAAATTGATGTTTCCAACCGGAGTGATGTTTCCTTGATGGTACTTCTTGAAACTTGAAAGAAACGCTTCCAAATCCTCCTCCTCGCGCTTCTTCTTGAGCGTCTCAAAAGCCTCTTCACGCTGCTTCTTGCGTGCTTCGTAGGCTTGGCGATGTTCATCCGATAGTTCATCAAGACCAGGCTTAATGATGTTATCAGCGTCAACTTCTGAGGGCTTGGGGAGATTAGACATGGTTGATGATGATTCTTGATCTTTCTGTCCCCAGCGAAGTCGCCAAAAAGTGTGTTCGCACAAGAACACGTCACCGTGTACCTCCAATGCCGAGGGTGATGCACCGCAGCTCACGCCGAAGGAGACCCATCCGGAAGCGCGGTACACAAGCAATCCGGCGGGTGCTTTTCAGGACCCGAAACCCCACGTGCCCGGGAGGGACCTCGTCTGGACGTGCAGCGGCTATGGGCTGCCCTAGGTCGGTTCGCCCGCCCCTAGAGCCTCGAGGATCGCTGCCCTTCAACACGAAGAATGAACGAAGAACGAGAAAGAAAGAACAAAGGAGGGATGTAAAACTAGGGTAAAAAGTAGATGTGTTTTGCGATTGTGTGTTGTTATTCAATCGGCCGTCACCTCTTACATATATATGAGGCGGCTGGACTTCCCGTAGAAGAAAAGGACTCAAATCCCGTCCAAAACATCAAAAGATAACCTAACTCGGACCACGAGGGCCGGAACTTCCGGTCAGCCCAGAACTTCTGGGCTAAAATTACATCAAGTAGCCCTCTTGCACAGCTCCTGCAGGTCGCATATGGCTTCGGATCGCAACGGTCCCAAAAGCAAAGTAATAGATCTTGCCATGGAGAAAAATTCCTTAGTTGATCACTTTTTCATCTGAGGTCATCTTGATGTAGAAATCGGCCCCGCAAATCTCCAATTAATGTTAAAATTCCAGTTTTCGGGGCGCGCCGCGTGCAAAGTTTCTGTTTAGCCCAGAACCTCCCCGGAAGTTTTGCCCGGAACTTCCGGGGCAAACTTTTGCAGCACACCGTTTTGGCTATAACTTTTGCATACGAACTCCGATTTAGACGTTTCTTATATCAAAATCGATCATTTCGACGAGGCGAAGACAATTCGTGTAGTAACGTTTCCCATATGAGGCCATCTTGGGGGCATAATCAGCCGAATAGTGTTCTGAATACAAAATCTGAGTACTTCGAACACAACTTCGGCCTTAGAGATGAGACCGGATGACTATGGCCCATATATCAAAGTTTTCCCTTTTGACGATACGGAACTTTCTCACTTTGAGCACTTCTTCATTTGAGGCCATCTTAATTAAGTTCTTGGCCGTGCCAAAATCTAGTGTCAACACGCGTATAGAGTAAATTTTAATCCTAGGCCTTATCCTAGTAATCCCTCTAATAATTATGGTAATTGCTACAACAATTCTTATGGAAATTATAATAAGATGCCCTCTGATTTTCAATCTAATATTAAAGAATTTATTATTTCGCAAAAGAATTTCAATGCTTTGATTGAAGAAAAATTGCTTAAGATTGATGAGTTGGCTAGGAACATTGATAGAATTTCTCTTGATGTTGATTCTTTGAAACTTAGATCTATTCCATCTAAGCATGATATCAATGAGTCTCTCAAGGCCATGAGAATTTCCATTGATGAGTGCAAAGAAAGAACCGCTAGGATGCGTGCTAAGAAAGATGCCTTTTATAAGAGCGTGTTCTTCTAGTTCCTATGGAAATAAAGATGAAGATCTAAAAGTTATTGATGTGTCCCCTATTAAATCTTTGTTTTGCAATATGAATCTTAATAATGATGGGACTGAATATGATCCACCTTTACCTAGAAGGCATTCCAAGAATTTGGAGTTTTTAGATCTTGATGCTAAAATTGAAGAAAGTTGGATTGAAGAAATTAAAACCCTAGATGTTGCTAAACCCACTATTTTGGATTTCAAGGAATTTATTTATGAAAATTGCTCTTTGATTGAATGTATTTCCTTGTTGCAATCCGTGCTAAATTCTCCTCATGCTTATAGTCAAAATAAAGCGTTCACTAAACATATCGTTGATGCCTTGATGCAATCTTATGAAGAAAAACTTGAATTGGAAGTTTCTATCCCTAGAAAACTTTATGATGAGTGGGAACATACTATTAAAATTAAAATTAAAGATCATGAATGCTATGTTTTGTGTGATTTGGGTGCTAGTGTTTCCACGATTCCAAAGACTTTGTGTGATTTGTTAGGTTTCCGTGATTTTGATGATTACTCTCTAAACTTGCACCTTGCGGATTCCACTATTAAGAAACCTATGGGAAGAATTAATGATGTTCTTATTGTTGAAAATAGGCATTATTTACCCGTAGATTTTATTGTTCTTGACATAGATTGCAATCCTTCATGTCCTATTATTCTGGGTAGACCTTTCCTTAGAACGACTGGTGCAATTATTGATATGGAGGAAGGAAATATTAGATTCCAATTTATGTTAAGGAAAGGCATGGAACACTTTCCTAGAAAATAAAATTAAATTACCTTATGAATCTATTATGAGAGCCACTTATGGATTGCCTATCAAAGATGGCAATACCTAGATCTATCCTTGCTTTTTATGCCTAGCTAGGGGCGTTAAACGACGCTTGTTGGGAGGCAACCCAATTTTATTTTTATTCCTAGCTTTTTGCTCCTATTTAGTAATAAATAATTTATTTAGCCTCTGTCGATGTTGTATTTTTTGTGTTTAATTAGTGTTTGTGCCAAGTAGAACCGTTGGGAAGACTTGGGGAAAGTCTTGATATCTTGCTGTAAAAAACATAAACTTAAGCGCTCACGAGAAATGCCGCCATTTTTACTTGGAAAGTGCTACTTAGTTAATTCTTTTTGCAGATGATTAATAGATACATTCCTCACGTCCACAAATTTATTTTAGAATTTTTGGGGTTCCAGATCTTGCGCTAGATACAGATTACTACAGAGTGTTCTGTTTTCGACAGATTCTGTTTTTCGTGTGTTGTTTACTTATTTTGATGAATCTATGGCTAGTAAAATAGTTTATAAACCATAGAGAAGTTGGAATAAAGTAGGTTTAACAACCATATAAATAAATAATGAGTTCATTACAGTACCTTGAAGTGGTCTTTTATTTTCTTTCGCTAATGGAGCTCACGAGATTTTCTACTTTAAGTTTTGTGTTGTGAAGTTTTCAAGTTTTGGGTAAAGATTTGATGGGTTATGGAACAAGGAGTGGCAAGATCCTAAGCTTGGGGATGCCCATGGAACCCCCAAGATAATCTAAGGACACCTAAAAGCCAAAGCTTGGGGATGCCCTGTGACGCCCCAAGATCGGAGCTTCAGATGCCTTCCGTGGTTTCCGGGTTTCGTTGTGTGTTTTGTTTCGTCTGGTGCATTCATCTTTGCATCATGTCATCATTCCATCATTTTTCTCAAAGCCAACTAAAATTCACTAAATAAATTGCATGGATATTTAGTCCATTTAAACCGAGGGAATTCACATGGTGATTCTCTTTATAATATATCCTCCCGTTATTAGGGAGCTATATTAAATTTTCCATTTTCGGAATCACCCATGAACACACTTGCAAATAATCACATGCCCTTTTCCGCTTCAAGTTTGGTCCCCAAAACTTTTCCTGTAATTTCTTTCGTCACTTCCCCGAGCTCCACCTAAATTCTCAACATTTCTGGGCACTTCAAAACCCTAGCCCTAGTTCAAACCATTTGACTAATTTCAAATGAGTTTGAATTCATATCTTCCGATCTTGCCACTTCTAATTTTTTCGGACCATGCATATTTTTATGAGTCCGGGAAAATTGTCCTCGTGCCCAGATTCCGCCCCTACCTTCTTTTTCTTTTCCTTCTCCTTCTCTGGTCTGTTTTAAAAAGGAAAAGAATAGAGGGAGAGAAGAGCCCAGCTTCTTGGGTCTGTCCATCTAGGCCGGCCCATTTGCACAGCTAGCCCAGCCCACCTAAACCCTCACTTAACCTAGCCACGCTGCTCCATCCCTCCTCTCCCGATCGATCCCCATCTCTCCTTGTGTGCCTCCACACACAGAGCCAGCGCCAGGAGGCGCTCGATCCCCTAGCGCTCCCTCGCAGCACCCTTCTCTCCCTCGACCCACTCGTCCTCCTCGCGATGTGCCCCCTCCTCCTCATCCCGACTAGGAGGACCTCTCGATCTGCCGTCATCCTCCTTGCGCGAGGCCGCCGCCGCGTTGTCTCGCCCACCTGCACCTCTAGGAGAGGCCGCCTGCGCCGCCCTAGCCCGGTCCCGGCTGGACACCGCCGACAGGGCCCCGTTCCCACCTCTGGCACGCCAAGACCGTTGCCTTGCGGCCACCGCAGGCTAGCGCCACCTCCGGCCTCCCCTTCATCAACATCGTCCCCTGCTCCTCGCCTCGAGCAACGGCGCTTCAAGGCCGGCCTCTTACAGCTCGTCGTTGCCGGGGCTACCACCACCAGCAATCAGCCGCTCCACCGCTGTTTTGCAGGAGTTCTGCCTCCCTGCTTCACCTCCGCCTCTCCTCTTGCTGCTGCTCAAGCCCTCGTCTGCGATGGCCTTCCTCCTGCCCGTGCGTTTCTTTTCGTTCCCTACACCGATGCATCGCCGGAGAAGCACCTGCTCCTCTTGCAGTCGATGTGCCCTGCCTTGGCCTCCTCTTCACGATGATCGGGAGACCGTGGGAGACTTCTTTGCCGCCTCCACGCACCTCCGGTGAACACCCGACGTAGGGCCTTGGCAAGTTCCTTGATGCCCCTTCAGATTCATCAAGACCGGCAAGTTCGACTTCGGCGCCAAGTTCGTCTTCAAATCTGTACGACTACACCCGATGTGGATTTCGGCAAGTACCTGGAGGCCACAACGACTAAAAGTACGACGACACCCATGTTCGTCTACGGAATGTGTACCACTACACCATCAAGACTGGACCGACAAGTACCCCAACGTCACGTGAACAACAACTGTCGTCGAAGACCCAGGTAGCAAAACGCCAAGTACCTATGACCGAAGAACGCCATGTACCTCTCTGAAAAACGAACATGTACCACTACGTCCGAAGACCTTGAACCCGTCAAGTCCGACAATGTTTGTGTATAACTACCGACGACGTGCATGTTTCCAAGTACCCTCTCCGGATCATCATGTTCGACTACCGATAAACATGTACCACTACCGTCGCCGAGATCACGAGAACCTCTACCGTTGACCCTAGAGCATGAGGGAACGACTACTTCCACTACGAAGGTCCCGAGAACGTCTACTTCCCCTTCTCCGCTTCGAACTTGATCCGTTCCGATAATGCATGCTTCGAAAGGTATAACCGCCAAGACGACCGCTCGTGAACTAATGCATGTGTGATGTTTGAGATGCTCGTGTTTGCACCGTGTCCATTTTGGCACTCGCTTCCTTGTCGCCAACTCGTGGGACACCCGGTATCCGGGAGCGCCCCACCATCTTTTGCATGCATCCGCACACTTCTCCTTTACATCGGTATCTCAATCGAGTTACCGGAACCAGAATGTTATCGTGGCACCGTTTTTGTTATTGTTGCCGTGGCACCCCTTTTCTTTCCACCACGGTGACAAATTGCTTCATAATGCTCTTATCAACATTTTCTTTAAAACTTGCATAATTTTGCACATGTCATCCGCATCATGATAACAACATCTAAAATGTTTAATTGTTCTTGCACTAAATTACTAAGGCATATGGGGATTTACCGGATTCGTTATTTGTTATATCCGGCCCCATTTAAATTGTTTAGATGGTGTAGTTTTGTTATGCTCCACCTCTTGCCATGTTAACCAACATTTAATATTGTTGGGTACCTAGACAAGAGAGAACTAAATAAGTCATGTGGTGTTTCGTCAATATGCAACTCGTTGCATATTGAGCTCCACTTAACTTGTAGTTTTGTTTGTGCACTTTGCCATGCCATGCATATTTAAACCGGACATGCACCATATTTGTTTGTGCATCATGCCATGCTTATGTGATGGTTGTTTACTATGTTGTTTGCTTCTTTTAGGTGTCGCTTCTTCGGGTTAGTTCCGAAAATGTCGCGTTTGTGAGGATCCGTTCGACTTCGTCCGTTTGTCTTCTTCATGGACTCGTTCTTCTTCCTTGCAGGATCTCAGGCAAGATGACCATACCCTCGAAATCACTTCTATCTTTGCTTGCTAGATGCTCGCTCTTTTGCTATGCATATGTTGCGATACCTACCACATGCTTTATCATGCCTCCCATATTGCCATGTCAAGCCTCTAATCCACCTTGTCCTAGCAAACTGTTGTTTGGCTATGTTACCGCTTTGCTCAGCCCCTCTTATAGCGTTGTTAGTTGCAGGTGAAGATTGGAGTTTGTTCCATGTGGGAACATGATTATTGTTGGGATATCACAATATCTCTTATTTAACTAATGCATCTATATACTTGGTAAAGGGTGGAAGGCTCGGCCTTATGCCTGGTGTTTTGTTCCACTCTTGCCGCCCTAGTTTCCGTCATACCGGTGTTATGTTCCTTATTTTTGCGTTCCTTACACGGTTGTGTTATAATGGGAACCCCTTGACAGTTCGCCTTGAATAAAACTCCTCCAGCAAGGCCCAACATTGGTTTTACCATTTGCCACCTAGCCTTTTTCCCTTGGGTTCAGCAGACTCAAGGGTCATCTTTATTTAAACCCCGGGGCCAGTGCTCCTCTGAGTGTTAGTCCAACCTGTCAACTGTCGGTGGCCACCAGGGGCAACTCTGGGCTGGCCTACCGGAACCTTGGACAATCCGGTGTGCCCTGAGAACGAGATATGTGCAGCTCCTATCAGGATTTGTTGGCACATTCGGGTGGCTTTGCTGGTCTTGTTTTACCGTTGTCGAAATGTCTTGTAACCGGGATTCCGAGCCTGATCGGGTCTTCCTAGGAGAAGGAATATCCTTCGTTGACCGTGAGAGCTTGTGATGGGCTAAGTTGGGACACCCCTGCAGGGTTATGAACTTTCGAAAGCCGTGCCCGCAGTTATTGGCAGATGGGAATTTGTTAATGTCCGGTTGTAGAAAACCTGGAAACTAAACTTGATTAAAATGCATCAACCGCGTGTGTAGCCGTGATGGTCTCTTCTCGTCGGAGTACGGGAAGTGAACATGGTGTTGGAGTTATGCTTGAACGTAAGTAGTCTAGGATCACTTCTTGATCATAGATTTCTCGAACGTGCTTTGCCTTCTCTTCTCGCTCTCATTTGCGTAAGTTAGCCACCATATATGCTAGTGCTTGCTGCAGCTCCACCTCATACCTTTTACCCTACCCATAAGTTTAAAAAGTCTTGATCGCGAGGGTGTGAGATTGTTGAGTCCCTGTGACTCACAGTTTACTTCCAAACCAGCTTGCAGGTGCCGATGATACCGTGCAGGTGACGCAACTGATCTCAATGAGGAGCTTGATGAAGATCTCGTTCATTATGTTGTTTCATTTCAGATGATCAGTAGTGGAGCCCAGTTGGGGCGGTCGGGGATCTAGCATTAGGGGTAGTCTTCTTTTATTTTGGTTCCATAGTCGGGCCTTGATTGTATTCTGGATGATGTAATGCTACATTTATGTATTGTGTGAAGTGGCGATTGTAAGCCAACTCTGTACCTCTTTCTCATTCAGTACATGGGATGTGTAAAGATTACCCCTCTTGCGACATGACTACAATGCGGTTATGCCTCTAAGTCATGCTCCGACACGTGGGAGATATAGCCGCATCGTGGGTGTTACATGCCCTAGAAGGCATCCCCTCTTTTCGTCTACTTCTATCGGTAACTTTACTTGGAGCTATATTTTTATTCACCACATGATATGTGTTTTGCTTGGAGCGTCTTGTATGATTTGAGTCTTTGCTTTTTAGTTTACCACAATCATCCTTGCTGTACACACCTTTTGAGAGAGCCATACATGATTTGGAATTTGTTAGAATACTCTATATGCTTCACTTATATCTTTTTGAGTTATATAGTTTTGCTCTAGTACTTCACTTATATCTTTTAGAGCACGGTGGTGGATTTGTTTTATAGAAACTATTGATCTCTCATGCTTCACTTAGATTATTTTGAGAGTCTTAAATAGCATGGTAATTTGCTTAAATAATCCTAATATGCTAGGTATTCAGGATTAGTAAAAAATTTCCTATGAGTGTTTTGAATACTAAGAGAAGTTTGATGATGGATGATTGTTTTTAGATATGGAGGTAATAATATCAAAGTCGTGCTAGTTGAGTAGTTGTGAATTTGAGAAGTGCTTGTGTTGAAGTTTGCAAGTCCCGTAGCATGCATGTATGGTAAACGTTATGTAACAAATTTGAAACATGAGGTGTTATTTGATTGTCTTCCTTATGAGTGGCGGTTGGGGACGAGCGATGGTCTTTTCCTACCAATCTATCCCCTTAGGAGAATGCGCGTAGTGCTTTGGTTTTTGATGACTTGTAGATTTTTGCAATAATTATGTGACTTCTTTAGGACTGATGTTGAGTCCATGGATTATACGCACTCTCACCCTTCCATCATTGCTAGCCTCTTCGGTACTGTGCATTGCCCTTTCTCACATTGAGAGTTGGTGCAAACTTCGCCGGTGCATCCAAACCTCGTGATATGATACGCTCTTTCACACATAAACCTCCTTATATCTTCCTCAAAACAGCCACCATACCTACCTATTATGGCATTTCCATAGCCATTCCGAGATATATTGCCATGCAACTTTCCACCATTCCGTTTATCATGACACGTTCATCATTGTCATATTGCTTAGCATGATCATGTAGTTGACATAGTATTTGTGGCAAAGCCACCGTTCATAATTCTTTCATACATGTCACTCTTGATTCATTGCATATCCCGGTACACCGCCGGAGGCATTCATATAGAGTCATATTTTGTTCTAGCATCGAGTTGTAATAATTGAGTTGTAAATAAATAGAAGTGTGATGATCATCATTTTCTAGAGCATTGTCCCAAATGAGGAAATAGAAAAAAAAAGAGAAAGTCCATAAAAAGGAGGAGAGAAAGGCCCGAATAAAAAAATGAGAGAAAAAGAGAGAAGGGACAATGTTACTATCCTTTCCCACACTTGTGCTTCAAAGTAGCACCATAATCTTCATGATAGAAAGTCTTTTGTTTTGTCACTTTCATATACTAGTGGGAATTTTCATTATAGAACTTGGCTTGTATATTCCTACAATGGGTCTCCTCAAGTGCCCTAGGTCTTCGTGACCAAGCAAGTTGGATGCACACCCACCTAGTTTCTTTTGTTGAGCTTTCATACATTTATAGCTCTAGTGCATCCGTTGCATGGCAATCCCTACTCCTTGCATTAACATCAATTGGTGGGCATCTCCATAGCCCATTGATTAGCCTCGTTGATGTGAGACTTACTCCTTTTTTGTCTTCTCCACATAACCCCCTCATCATATTCTATTCCACCCATAGTGCTATATCCAAGGCTCGCGCTCATATATTGCGTGAAAGTTTATAGGTTTGAGATTATTAAAGTATGAAACAATTGCTTGGCTTGTCATCGGGGTTGTTCATGATGAGAGCATTCTTGTGTGACGAAAATGGAGCATGACTAAACTTTATGATTTTGTAGGGATGAACTTTCTTTGGCCATGTTATTTTGAGAAGACATAATTGCTTTGTTAGTATGCTTGAAGAATTATTATTTTTATGTCAATATGAACTTTTATCTTGAATCTTTCGGATCTGAATATTCATACCACAATTAAGAAGAATTACATTAAAATTATGCCAAGTAGCACTCTGCATCAAAAATTCTGTTTTTATCATTTACCTACTCGAGGACGAGTAGGAATTAAGCTTGGGGATGCTTGATACGTCTCCAACGTATCTATAATTTTTGATTGCTCCATGCTATATTATCTACTATTTTGGACATTATTGGGCTTTATTATCCACTTTTGTATTATTTTTGGGACTAACCTATTAACCGGAGGCCCAGCCCAGAATTGCTGTTTTTGCCTATTTTAGGGTTTCGAAGAAAAGGAATATCAAACGGAGTCCAAACGGAATGAAACCTTCGGGAACGTGATTTTCTCACCGAACATGATCCAGGAGACTTGGACCCTACGTCAAGAAACAAAGGAGGAGGCCACGAGGTAGGGGGCGCGCCTACCCCCCCTCCCCCCTCCCCAGGCGCGCCCTCCACCCTCGTGGGCCCCCTGTTGCTCCACCGATGTACTCCTTCCTCCTATATATACCTACGTACCCCCAAATGATCAGATACGGAAAAAAACTAATTCCACCACCGCAACTTTCTGTATCCATGAGATCCCATCTTGGGGCCTGTTCCGGAGCTCCGCCAGAGGGGGTATCCATCACAGAGGGCTTCTACATCATCACCATAGCCCCTCCGATGAAGTGTGAGTAGTTCACCTCAGACCTACGGGTCCATAGTTATTAGCTAGATGGCTTCTTCTCTCTTTTTGGATCTTAATACAATGTTCTCCCCCTCTCTTGTGGAGATCTATTCGATGTAATCTTCTTTTTGCGGTGTGTTTATTGAGACCGATGAATTGTGGGTTTATGATCAAGTCTATCTATGAACAATATTTGAGTCTTCTCTGAATTCTTTTATGTATGATTGGTTATCTTTGCAACTCTCTTCAAATTATCAGTTTGGTTTGGCCTACTAGATTGATCTTTCTTGCAATGGGAGAAGTGCTTAGCTTTGGGTTCAATCTTGCGGTGTCCTTTCCCAGTGACAGTAGGGGCAGCAAGGCACGTATTGTATTGTTGCCATCGAGGATAACAAGATGGGGTTTTCATCATATTGCATGAGTTTATCCCTCTACATCATGTCATCTTGCTTAAGGCGTTACTCTGTTTTCATGAACTTAATACTCTAGATGCATGCTGGATAGCGGTCGATGAGTGGAGTAATAGTAGTAGATGCAGGCAGGAGTCGGTCCACTTGTCTCGGACGTGATGCCTATATACATGATCATACCTAGATATTCTCATAACTATGCTCAATTCTGTCAATTGCTCAACAGTAATTTGTTCACCCACCATAGAATACTTATGCTCTTGAGAGAAGCCACTAGTGAAACCTATGGCCCCCGGGTCTATCTTCATCATATTAATCTTCCAATACTTAGTTATTTTCATTGCCTTTTATTTTACTTTGCATCTTTATCATAAAAATACCAAAAATATTATCTTATTGTGACGCCCGGGTAATCAAGCTACAGTAACCCTCTGCTAATGATGCCACGTCACCTCGATTACTGTTGCGAACCTCGCGTTAGTTCGAAACCGGTTTGAATTCAAATTCAAATTCAAGCAAACAATAAATGTTTTGAAAAATTAAAACTAAAATGTTCGGGTTGTGCCAAATAACGCGTAGGTAACTATGGTGAAGGAACCACACTTTTATAAAATGTTTAAATAACTATAAAATAAATAAAACAGTAGCTTAAACAATTAAATAAAGGCCTTTTATAATTTATAAAATATTAAACTATTTTAATTAGGTGTGAACTTTTTGTGGCAGTGGTAAAACTAGCCACACTAATTTAGGGCTATTATATGTATTTTGTAAAACAAAATTAAATGAGCATAAAGATAAAACAGTAAAGCAAAATTACTAAAATGAAAAGAAAATAAGAAAACACATAAAAGGAAAACAACCCCCCTCCCGACTGGGCCTAGGCCCAGTTGGCCATGAGGCCGAGCGGCCTGCCGGCCCACCCCGGCGCCCGTAGCCTACTAACCCCCCCGACCGAACCCTAGCGGTCCCTCCCCTCGCACCCACTCCTCCCTCTCGCCCTTCCCTGATCTGGATCGGGGCAACCCCCCAGATCCCATCGCCCCATCGCCGCCTCGACGTCGCCGTCACCCCTCTCGCGGAGTCGGCCCCTCCTGGCGCCCCACCGACGCCCCGTCGCCCGTCCAGGACCACGCCGACGCGGGACCCCGCCCGGAGCTACCTCACCCCCACATCGGACGAGGACCGCGCCACCGGAGCCCCTCCCCCACCGGCCTGCTTCCCCGCCGCACGTCGTCCCCGGCATCCACCCCGAGCCCC
>NC_041386.1:419262531-419270428 GCF_002162155.2 Triticum dicoccoides | reverse complement strand
CTACAACGCCCGCACCCCGTACCCAGCACCCGCTAGGCCCCACCCGGGCCACTGACTAGGGGGCCCCACCCTAGAACGGTTTCAAAAAAAAAAGAGAAAAAAAGAAAAGGAAAAGTTTAATTAAATTAAAAATAATAATAAGTAAATAATAAAATAAATAAAAACAATAAATATAATTAATAAAATTAAAAATGATTTAATAAATTAATTATTAATTAATTAATTAAGTAATTAATTAAGTTAATTAATCCTGATTAGATTAACCTAATCACTAATTAAATTAACTAATCTGTAATTATACTAAACAGAGAATGACAGGTGGGTCCCACTGGACCCACATGTCAGGTTGACCAAGTCAACTGGCTGTTGACTGCTGACATCCCCCTGATGTCATGCTGACGTCATAATTGCATTTTCTAAATAAATTAATTCTGTTAATTCTAAAAATATATTAAATCTTTAAAAATTAATATAAAATAATCCGTAGCTCGGATGAAAATACTTTGTACATGAAAGTTGCTCAGAACGACGAGACGATTCCGGATACGCAACCCGTTCGTCCACCACACACCCCTAACATATCAAACACGCAACTTTCCCCCTCCGGTTCATCTGTCCGAAAACACGAAACACCGGGAATACTTTCCCGGATGCTTTCCCCCTTCGTCGGTATCACCTACTACAGCGTTAGAACACGTCTAGCTCTGCTTGTTGTCCTGTTATGCACTTGATTGCTATGTATTTACTGTTTCTCCTCTCCCCCCTTTTCTCTCCGGTAGACCCCGTGACGATGCTGATGCCCCTGTGGTCGACTACATCACCGGCGACCCCTCTCTCTCTTGCCAGAGCAACCAGGCAAGCCCCCCCTTTGATCACCAGATATCGCCTACTCTTCTCTATACTGCTTGCATTTGAGTAGTGTAGCATGTTACTGCTTTCCGTTAATCCTATTCTGATGCATAGCCTGTCATTGCTGCTACAGTCATTGATACCTTACCCGCAATCCTAAAGGCTTAGTATAGGATGCTAGTGTTCCATCAGTGGCCCTACACTCTTGTCCGTCTGCCATGCTATACTACTGGGCTGTGATCACTTCGGGAGGTGATCACGGGCATATACTATATACTTTACACTGTTACATTACTGGTGATACTGTTTGGAGATGGGGGCTGAAGGGGCAGGTGGCTCCATCCAGGTAGTGGTGGGCCTGAGTTCCCGACGGCCCCCGACTATTACTTTGTGGCGGAGCGACAGGGCAGGTTGAGACCACCTAGGAGACAGGTGGGCCTGGCCTTGTTCGGCATTCGCGGATACTTAACATGCTTAACGAGATCTTGGTATTTGATCTGAGTCTGGCTACTGGCCTATACGCACTAACCATCTATGCGGGAGTAGTTATGGGTATCCCGGCGTCGTGGTATCAGCCGAAGCACTTCAGACGTCAGCGACGGAGCGGCGCGCGCCGGATTGGAACGTAAGCCTGCTCTTGTATTAAGGGGGCTAGTTCTGCTTCCGGCCGCCCTCGCAACATGCAGGTGTGCTATGGGCGATGGGCCCAGACCCCTGTGCGCTTAGGTTTAGACCGGCGTGCTGGCCTCTCTGTTTTGCCTAGGTGGGGCTGCGACGTGTTGATCTTCCGAGGCCGGGCATGACCCAGGAAAGTGTGTCCGGCCAAATGGGATCGAGCGTGTTGGGTTATGTGGTGCACCCATGTAGGGAAGTTAATCTATTCGAATAGCCGTGATCTTCGGTAACAGGACGACTTGGAGTTGTACCTTGACCTTATGAAAACTAGAACCGGATACTTAATAAAACACACCCTTCCAAGTTCCACAGACAACCCGGTGATCGCTTTTCTACAGGGCGACGAGGGTAGGATCGCCGGGTAGGTTTATGCTATGCGATGCTACTTGGAGATGCTACTTGGAGGACGTCAATCTACTCTCTTCTACATGCTGCAAGACGGAGGCTGCCAGAAGCGTAGTCTTCGATAAGACTAGCTATCCCCCTCTTATTCTGGCATTCTGCAGTTCAGTCCACTGATATGGCCCTTTACACATATACCCATGCATATGTAGTGTAGTTCCTTGCTTGCGAGTACTTTGGATGAGTACTCACGGTTGCTTTCTCCCCCTTTTTTCCCCTTTCCTCTCTTTCTGGTTGTCGCAACCAGATGCTGGAGTCCGGGAGCCAGACGCCACCGTCGACGAAGATCCCTACTACACTGGAGGTGCCTACTACTACGTGCAGGCCGCTGACGACGACCAGGAGTAGTTAGGAGGATCCCAGGCAGGAGGCCTGCGCCTCTTTCGATCTGTATCCCAGTTTGTGCTAGCCTTCTTAAGGCAAACTTGTTTAACTTATGTCTGTACTCAGATATTGTTGCTTCCGCTGACTCGTCTATGATCGAGCACTTGTATTTGAGCCCTCGAGGCCCCTGGCTTGTATTATGATGCTTGTATGACTTATTTTATTTGTAGAGTTGTGTTGTGATATCTTCCCGTGAGTCCCTGATCTTGATCGTACACATTTGCGTGCATGATTAGTGTACGATTGAATCGGGGGCGTCACAAATTGGTATCAGAGCCGACCGCCTGTAGGAATCCCCCTTCCACACTCCTTGGCCGAAGTCGAGTCTAGACATTGCAAAACTTTTACTAACTTGGCTGTGTGCCTTACGGGCCCACGTCGCCATCGGGTGGTACTAGGATCATTTACTCCTCGATCTTTACTCTGGGACTCTGAGCTCTCTTCTATTCGGGTTAAATGATTTTGCTAAAAACAAAACTGACTTTAGGTTCTCGAAAATACTTTCTCCCGGAGAGCCCCTTCAGTCCAGGTGATCGCCGGCTGCACCAGAAGATTTCGAAGTTACTCACCGAAACTCTTTTGAGACTTTGTGTCCGTTGCTTTTGCAATTCCCTACCATCGAAATATCCCTATGGATAAATACATACACTTGACGTTCTTACTTTTATTCCCAGTTGATCTTGTTATTACAAGATACCCCGAAATTCTCTCTATTGATCCGAGAATATCTTGTGCCTACTGTCTTGCAATTCCTTGTCACCTGAATACCCCTATGGATAATTCTCGCACTTGTCGAGTATCTGCTTATCCCCAGTTGTTCATGTGTTTCACAATGGTCTTCGAAATACTATTCGATCCTCCAAAAATCCTTAGTAGCTTATTGCTCTGTCATACTTGTCTACTTGCATGATGGATGCTTTCCATATGTCTGGCAATATTCGTTAGTATCCTTAGGCATCGTCATTTTGATCCTTTTTGATTCAACATGAGTGCGAATGCACGCAATCATCAGTTGATCGTTTTAAATTATCTTTCCGACTCAGACGTCATTTTAAACATGAGCTGGTTCTCAACCAATCCAAATGCCGTCGATAGTACCCCTAAGGCTATTCAACTTATCCACCCCTGATCAGAACATTGCTTCTGTTCCCTTAATTTGGAAATCATAATTCCTTTGCATTTGAGCTCTGGATTAGTCAGTTGTTTCTATAATCCAATGCCCTTGCATTGTTACTTCCTCTGATTGTGTGCCGATGCTCACATCAGCTCTGTTATGGACCGACAGATCCTTTAATGGATTTTATCCGACATTGTCCTTCATATTCAATAACCTTGTGAGCCTTTTCTCGGATACATAATGCCTTTGGTAAATTGTATCGTCTGCTTTCTCAACCATGCTCTGCCTTCGAGCTTGAGTTAATTACTTCTAAAAGATTCTGGTATAGGATTCTAAGATGCCCCGATGGGTTGAACCTATGCCTTCCTTAATATGTGTGAACTCGAAAGTTTTCATGAGTCGTACTCTTCTGGTATTTTGCCAGATAAAATTTCAACGCTATAACTTCATCGAAAGCGAGAAGTGAATGAAAGGGTATGCATTGGAGAAGTGGGAGTCGACCTTGAACGTTATGTTCACGCCCATGGACACGATGTAGATCTTATCATTAAAAGCTTCTCTTAAAATTAATTATTCCCTTGGTATAAGTTCAACTTATATCTGGGATCTGGCCTTTTGCAATCGTGGTTCCGGCCATGTTCTCCTTTTAAATACCATTTCTTGGACAAGTTGAAGTACTTGTCTTCTGCAGATCATTGCACCTGTCCAACCTTTACTTTGCTCTACCGTTGAGTATTAAACTCTGGTATCTCAAGAATATCATGGAACTGCATAACTTATTATGAGTTCTTCAAGTATTATATCTCACTGATTCCAATTTTCCCCGGGTTCTGAGTTTTTAGACACTCAAGGACATTGATAAGTGAATCAATTCCGCACTCCGATTCAATAAAGTAATCTCCGTTGATTATGAGTTCAATAATCCTTCAAGTCATTCCTAGCCTGATCGGCTATATCATTATCGTGCTAAATTTTAACTGTGCTACCTGCTCTTTATTCCCATAGCACATTTTTTTTGACGATGGGCTAAGCTTACGCCGACTTTCCTCGTCATATCATGTTGCCTTGAACATCAAGCGTGATTCCGAGTTTGTGTTATATCCGTGGTTTCAATAACTTTTCGCTCCATCCTTCCTCTTGCTTGATGTTGTCGATGAGCAATTATATCTTCATGAAACCTCACGACAAAGGTGTCGTGATCATCATCTACATTTTGAGCTCTTCCAGGATATCAATCAATTTCATGATGTGAAATAGCATCCTTTGACCCCGATGATTTGAATTATCATCCACAACATTCTTGCATTCCCTCCAACACAAAACTTGTTCTTGTTTTGTGTTATACCTTGAGTTCCTGGTAATCCAACTTGTCGTATGTCCTACCTTGGAGTATTACCATCTTTTGTGACAAGAAGGTCGCGAGAATTGCTCCAACTCTTAGAAATTCTCGGTATGATGATACTTCTCACCATCACCATTCTTCCTTGGTTCCCGTGTTGTTTTTAACCAGGATACCAATATGCTACCGATGTTGTCTGAGTTATGTACTTCTAGCAACCCTATTGCTTTGAAGTTAACGATCGACAGTTCGTCCTTAGACTATTGGTTATTGAATCGTCACTCTAACATTGAGCTTGCTGCCTAAGGTCATACTTCGGGCACACCTTTCAACTAATGATTGATGGTGTATGTTTTCCTAGAGCATACAACATTATATCATTTGAAATGACAAATGTTATCCCCTTGTTCACATAATTGTGGAAATCCATCCTTTTGGAAATCTTGAGGAATTGCTGAGTCCATTAGCCACCTCATCGTCCTCTCCTTGGCTAAATGATGAACTCTTGTTTCGGAACTCGCTTCCATAGTTCATTTCCTTAAAATCTTACAATGTCAACTCGTCAATTGTGTTGCACCTTTTTTCTCAGGCATCCCGAGTCTAAGGTATCTTAACACCAATCAGATCTGAATCTCAGTCAGATATGATGGTTCGAACATATTTTCAAGAGTTATAACATTGGTCCCCATATGCCCCGGTAAGGTGATGTCATGCCTAGCACACCGGACCAGAGGACCTAGTGTTATAGTTTCCTTTGTAACAAGGTTAATCATTTTTCCATGAGGAAACTGAATGCCTGTTTAATGAGTTTATCCTGATGGATCCTTTGTGTATCCAAAATCCGATTTTTACTTGAAGACCATGTCAATGCTATCTCGAAGCATGTCTGTGGTACTCTGATTTTCAACAAGAACATTTAAAGCCCAATGCTAAATGCTTCTTGATCAATTATCCAAACACCGTTGTATGGGTAATGTCATGAAAATTTCTCTTCCCTTTCCTAAAGGGGTTTTCTACGTTGTATCCCGTCATGAATATCATGCGTTGCTTGCCCTTGGGAAGGATATACCCCTTGATATATGTGTTTAAACACATTTTCCTTTCCATTGTTCTGTTTAATCTGATAATCTTATTTTCCTTTCCATTGGTTGGTTTAACCTTTCTTGAGGTCTATATAATCTAAGCAGTATTATTCTCCTGCTTATGTAAACACCTCGGTGTACAACTCTGTCAGTAAGACCCTGTTACTATTGTTGATGGCATTTCAGTAACCATCGATGGACGAGAACTTTGCCTATTGGTCCGCCTCGTTTCAACGAGCAGGAAAATGGTTCTCCTTGTCCCTCGCCTTGGTACTGATGTTGTTGCCGACATAACTGAAAGGCTATCCTCTGACATACCTGCTTGCATGATCACGCAAGACGTCTCCGCCCTTCCTACTTTTAACCCACATGGTGGGCCCATAACCCACAGTTCCACAGGATCGAAACCTGACTCTCCTGTACACCCCCTGTTTCCAAAGTTATTCCTCCCGCGTGGACTCGTATGTAATTCATGAGCCACCTCCCAATGAGATCGTCAATTCTGGCATCGGACACAATAATTATTCCGTTGCTTGAAACCCCTTTCACCTTCTGCCTAGGCAATGAACGATTGCCTGGCTGCTTGAAACTTCTTATTATACCTTCCAACTTTACTCTCGATGTGTTTTATTTTGTTCAACTCGAGAGGTACTCATATGCTCATTCATGGGTTAATCCCAGATTATTACCCTTATAGCATTCTGTCGTTGCTGATCTGCCCCGTTACCTATTCTTAAATACGATGAAGATCCCGAAGAAAGGATGCCGACTTCATCATGATGACCTGAAACAGAGGAATGAAGACATCAGTGTAATGGATTGATCTCCTCAAGAAGAGCAACCAAAGACGAAAAGATTCGTTAGGATTTCGTAACCAGACTTTTCCCCCTAGTCCCCCTCTTAAATCTCGGGACGAGATTTCTTGTAGTGGAGGAGAATTGTGACGCCCGGGTAATCAAGCTATAGTAACCCTCTGCTAATGATGCCACGTCACCTCGATTACTGTTGCGAACCTCGCGTTAGTTCGAAACTGGTTTGAATTCAAATTCAAATTCAAGCAAACAATAAACATTTTGAAAAATTAAAACTAAAATGTTCGGGTTGTGCCAAATAACGCGTAGGTAACTATGGTGAAGGAACCACACTTTTATAAAATGTTTAAATAACTATAAAATAAATAAAACAGTAGCTTAAACAATTAAATAAAGGCCTTTTATAATTTATAAAATATTAAACTATTTTAATTAGGTGTGAACTTTTTGTGGCAGTGGTAAAACTAGCCACACTAATTTAGGGCTATTATATGTATTTTGTAAAACAAAATTAAATGAGCATAAAGATAAAACAGTAAAGCAAAATTACTAAAATGAAAAGAAAATAAGAAAACACATAAAACGAAAACAACCCCCCTCCCGACTGGGCCTAGGCCTAGTTGGCCATGAGGCCGAGCGGCCTGCCGGCCCACCCCGGCGCCCGTAGCCTACTAACCCCCCCGACCGAACCCTAGCGGTCCCTCCCCTCGCACCCACTCCTCCCTCTCGCCCTTCCCCGATCTGGATCGGGGCAACCCCCCAGATCCCATCGCCCCATCGCCGCCTCGACGTCGCCGTCACCCCTCTCGCGGAGTCGGCCCCTCCTGGCGCCCCACCGACGCCCCGTCGCCCGTCCAGGACCACGCCGACGCGGGACCCCGCCCGGAGCTACCTCACCCCCACATCGGACAAGGACCGCGCCGCCGGAGCCCCTCCCCCACCGGCCTGCTTCCCCGCCGCACGTCGTCCCCGGCATCCACCCCGAGCCCCGCTGCCCTGACCCTACTTCCTCCCCTGTGAGCCGCGCCCCTCCTCTCCTTCCTCTGTCCCGTTCCGGCCCGCGCCCGGACTTGCCCCTACACCGCGGTCGCCGCGTCCGGCCCGTGTGCCGCGCGCCCCTGGGGCATCCATGCCCCGCGCCTCGCCGCGCCCTTTCTCCCCTCCCTAGCGCGCCTCCTCGACCGGCTCCTCCTACCAGCGGATCCCGGCGAGCCCCCGCGCTCCGGCCACGGCCACC
>NC_041386.1:419242498-419261683 GCF_002162155.2 Triticum dicoccoides | reverse complement strand
GCAAGCCGTGCGCCCGCCCTTCGCACGCCCTCCCGTCGTCGCCCGCGCGCGCCCGGCCGCACTTGTTGCCGCCCCGGGCCGCGGCCTCCTCTCGGCGCCCTCCTCCGACGACCGTCTGCCTCGCCATGGCCATCTACGGCGCCCGACGCCGTGCTGCATCGCCCCCCCTCCGCTCCTGCGGTTCGTCGCCCGGGTCGGGCGCCTACAACGCCCGCACCCCGTACCCTTCACCCGCTAGGCCCCCCCCGGGCCACTGACTAGGGGGCCCCGCCCCAGAACGGTTTCAAAAAAAAGAGAAAAAAAGAAAAGGAAAAGTTTAATTAAATTAAAAATAATAATAAGTAAATAATAAAATAAATAAAAACAATAAATATAATTAATAAAATTAAAAATGATTTAATAAAATTAATTATTAATTAATTAATTAAGTAATTAATTAAGTTAATTAATCCTGATTAGATTAACCTAATCACTAATTAAATTAACTAATCTGTAATTATACTAAACAGAGAATGACAGGTGGGTCCCACTGGACCCACATGTCAGGTTGACCAAGTCAACTGGCTGTTGACTGCTGACATCCCCCTGATGTCATGCTGACGTCATAATTGCATTTTCTAAATAAATTAATTTTGTTAATTCTAAAAATATATTAAATCTTTAAAAATTAATATAAAATAATTCGTAGCTCGGATGAAAATACTTTGTACATGAAAGTTGCTTAGAACGACGAGACGATTCCGGATACGCAACCCGTTCGTCCACCACACACCCCTAACATATCAAACACGCAACTTTCCCCCTCCGGTTCATCTGTCCGAAAACACGAAACACCGGGAATACTTTCCCGGATGCTTTCCCCCTTCGTCGGTATCACCTACTACCGCGTTAGAACACGTCTAGCTCTGCTTGTTGTCCTGTTATGCACTTGATTGCTATGTATTTACTGTTTCTCCTCTCCCCCCTTTTCTCTCCGGTAGACCCCGTGACGATGCTGATGCCCCTGTGGTCGACTACATCACCGGCGACCCCTCTCTCTCTTGCCAGAGCAACCAGGCAAGCCCCCCCTTTGATCACCAGATATCGCCTACTCTTCTCTATACTGCTTGCATTAGAGTAGTGTAGCATGTTACTGCTTTCCGTTAATCCTATTCTGATGCATAGCCTGTCATTGCTGCTACAGTCATTGATACCTTACCCGCAATCCTAAAGGCTTAGTATAGGATGCTAGTGTTCCATCAGTGGCCCTACACTCTTGTCCGTCTGCCATGCTATACTACTGGGCTGTGATCACTTCGGGAGGTGATCACGGGCATATACTATATACTTTACACTGTTACATTACTGGTGATACTGTTTGGAGATGGGGGCTGAAGGGGCAGGTGGCTCCATCCAGGTAGTGGTGGGCCTGAGTTCCCGACGGCCCCCGACTGTTACTTTGTGGCGGAGCGACAGGGCAGGTTGAGACCACCTAGGAGACAGGTGGGCCTGGCCTTGTTCGGCATTCGCGGATACTTAACATGCTTAACGAGATCTTGGTATTTGATCTGAGTCTGGCTACTGGCCTATACGCACTAACCATCTACGCGGGAGTAGTTATGGGTATCCCGGCGTCGTGGTATCAGCCGAAGCACTTCAGACGTCAGCGACGGAGCGGCGCGCGCCGGATTGGAACGTAAGCCTGCTCTTGTATTAAGGGGGCTAGTTCTGCTTCCGGCCGCCCTCGCAACATGCAGGTGTGCTATCGGCGATGGGCCCAGACCCCTGTGCGCTTAGGTTTAGACCGGCGTGCTGGCCTCTCTGTTTTGCCTAGGTGGGGCTGCGACGTGTTGATCTTCCGAGGCCGGGCATGACCCAGGAAAGTGTGTCCGGCCAAATGGGATCGAGCGTGTTGGGTTATGTGGTGCACCCCTGCAGGGAAGTTAATCTATTCGAATAGCCGTGATCTTCGGTAACAGGACGACTTGGAGTTGTACCTTGACCTTATGACAACTAGAACCGGATACTTAATAAAACACACCCTTCCAAGTTCCACAGACAACCCGGTGATCGCTTTTCTACAGGGCGACGAGGAGAGGATCGCCGGGTAGGTTTATGCTATGCGATGCTACTTGGAGATGCTACTTGGAGATGCTACTTGGAGGACGTCAATCTACTCTCTTCTACATGCTGCAAGACGGAGGCTGCCAGAAGCGTAGTCTTCGATAAGACTAGCTATCCCCCTCTTATTCTGGCATTCTGCAGTTCAGTCCACTGATATGGCCCTTTACACATATACCCATGCATATGTAGTGTAGTTCCTTGCTTGCGAGTACTTTGGATGAGTACTCACGGTTGCTTTCTCCCCCTTTTTTCCCCTTTCCTCTCTTTCTGGTTGTCGCAACCAGATGCTGGAGTCCGGGAGCCAGACGCCATCGTCGACGAAGATCCCTACTACACTGGAGGTGCCTACTACTACGTGCAGGCCGCTGACGACGACCAGGAGTAGTTAGGAGGATCCCAGGCAGGAGGCCTGTGCCTCTTTCGATCTGTATCCCAGTTTGTGCTAGCCTTCTTAAGGCAAACTTGTTTAACTTATGTCTGTACTCAGATATTGTTGCTTCCGCTGACTCGTCTATGATCGAGCACTTGTATTCGAGCCCTCGAGGCCCCTGGCTTGTATTATGATGCTTGTATGACTTATTTTATTTGTAGAGTTGTGTTGTGATATCTTCCCGTGAGTCCCTGATCTTGATCGTACACATTTGCGTGCA
Source organism: Triticum dicoccoides (assembly GCF_002162155.2). Lineage (NCBI taxonomy): Eukaryota > Viridiplantae > Streptophyta > Magnoliopsida > Poales > Poaceae > Triticum > Triticum dicoccoides. Next base: position 419,258,930 of record NC_041386.1, on the reverse strand, counting down.
TGATTAGTGTACGATTGAATCGGGGGCGTCACACTTATCATATCTATCAGATCTCACTCTCGTAAGTGGCCGTGTAGGGATTGACAACCCCTTATCGCGTTGGTTGCGAGGATTTATTTGCTTTGTGCAGGTACGAGGGACTCGCACGTAGCCTCCTACTGGATTGATACCTTGGTTCTCAAAAACTGAGGGAAATACTTACACTACTTTGCTGCATCATCCCTTCCTCTTCGGGGAAAACCAATGCAGTGCTCAAGAGGTAGCACTCAACCTAATGACATTCCTGGAGATCGTGGCCGTTGGTCCGATGAATCTTGCAATATGGTCCTTCACCTTCCCCAGCCTTCTCGGTAGCCACAGCCTCCTCGCAGTCAGCACACATGGAAACTTCCTTGCCGGGGGTTTCGGCCTTAGCCTTCTTGCCGGTACTAGGCGTGCCTGATCCCTCAACTGTCAGCATTGCTTTATCTTTGCGCTGCTTGTTCTTATTCTTCTGACTGATGGACTCGTCGTCATCCTCTGAGTCGATGTCAACGCAATCTTCCTCTCCAGGAAGTTTCCTCCCTTCCACCACCCGAGCACACTTGTCCACCAAGGTGTAAAGCTCCTTCACAGTCTTGGGCAACCGAACGTTCATCTTGGAACGTATCATGTGGTTGCGCACATTGGATTGGAAGGCAGCTATCACGGTTGTCGGGTGGATATCTGGGATATTTCTGTGGACTCAGCTGAATCTCTGCAAGTACTTTCATAGAGTCTCTCCTTTCTGTTGGAGAAGCTGCAAATCGCTGGGCCACCCTGGTTCTTGATGGCCACCCATGAAGGCGCCAATGAACTCATGGAACAGGTCAGCCCAGGTCAAAATGGAGTTCTCCGGCAGGTGCATCAGCTAAGACCTCACATTTGGCAAACACCTTTTCATCTCTCCCCCAGCAGCCTGAACAGCGATGGTGTAGATGCTCAAGAACTCTGTCGGGTTCAGTATCCCATCATACTTCTCGGGTATCTCTGGCTTGAACGTGCGAGTAGATGGCCAATGGACTTGTCGCAGCTCACGAGTGAAGGCGGGGCACCCAACCTCGAAAGACAGGCACCCGCCATCTTCGAGCGCGGGCTCGTCGACATCGGGGCCACTGCACACATTGATTCGGCGGTGGTTGTCGTGGCGCTACGCGATGGCGACGTGCGCTCCTTCCCTCTTCCTGTCTTCCGGGGGCCGCCGTTGGCCTGGATGCGCTCGAGAGGCAGAAGAGGCCATCGAGACGTCATCAGGTTCTTGATTTCATGGCTCCCGCGCTGATTGCCGTGGAGGGGACTACACCGCGAGGGTGGCCACTTCTGCATGGCCAGCAGTACGAGCCGTTGTCGTCGTCTAGGGAGGTCATGGCGGGCCAGTTCGTTGTGAGCCTCCAGCCTCGGCAAAGCCAATTAGACTATGAATGGTGGCTATCCATTCGTCCATCAGATCAGCTGCCGGCGGAAACCTCAGCAGCAGCTGGGCCCGTGCCATAGCCTCCAAAGCGATGCTTGGCTTCGGCGATGATGATGTAGACCGCGGCATCGCCCGGCTCCTGACGGTGCCGGCGGTGGCTGCGCCAAGCTCCCATCATCGGGAACCAGTCACTGGAATGGCGTGGTGACAAGGTGATGGCGCGGCCTGCTACCTCTTGAGCACTGCTTTGGTTTTCCCTCGAAGAGGAAAGGGTGATGCAGCAAAGTAGCGTAAGTATTTCCCTCAGTTTCTGAGAACCAAGGTATCAATCCAGTAGGAGGCCACACGCAAGTCCCTCATACCTACACAAACAAATAAGAACCTCGCAACCAACACGATAAAGGGGTTGTCAATCCCTTCACGGTCACTTACGAGAGTGAGATCTGATAGAGATGATAAGATAATATTTTTGGTATTTTATGATAAAGGTTAAAAGTAAAGATTGCAAAATAAAAGGTAATAGAAATAGCTTGTTGACGGAAGATTAATATGATGGAGAATAGACCCGGGAGCCATAGGTTTCACTAGTGGCTTCTCTCAAGATAGCATAAGTATTACGGTGGGTGAACAAATTATTGTCGAGCAATTGATAGAAAAGAGAATAATTATGAGAATATCTAGGCATGATCATGTATATAGGCATCACGTCCGTGACAAGTAGACCGACTCCTGCCTGCATCTACTACTATTACTCCACACATCGACCGCTATCTAGCATGCATCTAGAGTATTAAGTTCATAAGAACAGAGTAACGCATTAGGTAAGATGACATGATGTAGAGGGATAAACTCAAGCAATATGATATAAACCCCATATTTTTATCCTCGATGGAAACAATACAATACGTGTCATTTCCCTTTCTGTCACTGGGATCGAGCACTGCAAGATTGAACCCAAAGCTAAGCACTTCTCCCATTGCAAGAAAGATCAATCTAGTAGGCCAAACCAAACTGATAATTTGAAGAGACTTGCAAAGATAATCAATCATACATAAAAGATTTCAGAGAAGAATCAACACATTGTTCATAGATAGACTTGATCATAAACCCACAATTCATCGGATCTTGCCAAACACACCGCAAAAAGAGTTACATCGAATATATCTCCAAGAAGATCGAGGAGAACTTTGTATTGAGATCCAAAGAGAGAGAAGAAGCCATCTAGCTAATAACTATGGACCTGAAGGTCTGAAGTAAACTACTCACACATCATCGGAGGGGCCAAGATGTAGAGGCCCTCCGTGATCGATGCCCCCTCCGACGGAGCTCCGGAAAAGGCCCCAAGATGGGATCTCTTGGTTACAGAAGGTTGTGGTAGTGGAAATAGGGTTTTGTGGTGCTCCTTGATGTTTTCAGGGTATATGAGTATGTATAGGAGGAAGAAGTAGGTCAGTTGAGCCACGAGGGGCCCACGAGGGGGGAGGGCGCGCCCCCCTGCCTCATGGACTCCTCGTTTGTTTCTTGACGTCCACTCCAAGTCCTTGGATCATGTTTGTTCCAAAAATCACGTTCCCGAAGGTTTCATTCCGTTTGGACTCCGTTTGATATTCCTTTTCTGCGAAACATTGAAATAGGCAAAAAACAACAATTTGCACTAGGCCTTGGATTAATAGGTTAGTCCCAAAAATAATATAAAAGTGTAAAATAAAGCCCATTAAACATCCAAAACAGAATATATAATAGCATGGAACAATAAAAAATTATAGATACGTTGGAGACGTATCAAGCATCCCCAAGCTTAATTCCTGCTCGTCCTCAAGTAGGTAAATCATAATGACAGAATTTTTGGTGTGGAATGCTTTCTAGCATATTCTTCAATGTAATTTTCTCTATTGTGGCATGAATGTTCAGATCCGAAAGATTCAAGATAAAAGTTTAATGTTGACATAAAAATAATAATACTCCAAGTATGCTAACCAACCAATTATGTATAACATAGCCAAAGGAAGCTTATCCCTACAAAATCATATAGTTTGGCCATGCTTCATTTTCGTCACACAAAATGCTCTCATCATGCACAACCCCGATGAAAAACCAAGCAATTGTTTCATACTTAGCCTTTTCAGACTCTTTCAATTTTTATGCAATATATGAGCGCGAGCCATGGACATAGCACTGTGGGTGGAATATAATATAATGATTGAGGTTATGTGAGAAGACAAAAAGGGAGAAAGTCTCACATTGACGTGGCTAATCAATGGGCTATGGAGATGCCCACCGATTGATGTCAATGCAAGGAGTAGGGATTGCCATGCAACGGATGCACTAGAGCTATAAATATATGAAAGCTCATCAAAGAAACTAAGTGGGTGTGCATCCAACTTGCTTGCTCATGAAGACATAGGGCATTTCAGGAAGCCCATCATTGGAATATACAAGCCAAATTCTATAATGAAAAATTCCCACTAGTATATGAAAGTGACAAAATAAGAGACTCTCTATCATGAAGATCATGGTGCTACTTTGAAGCACAAGTGTGGAAAAAGGATAGTAAAATTGTCCCTTCTCTCTTTTTCTCTCATTTTTTCATTTGGGCCTTCTTTTCTCTTTTTTTATGGCCTCTTTTTTCGTCCGGAGTCTCATCCCGACTTGTGGGGCAATCATAGTCTCCATCATCCTTTCCTCACATCGGACAATGCTCTAATGATGATCATCACACTTTTGTTTATTTACAACTCGAGAATTACAACTCGATACTTAGAACAAAATATGACTCTATGTGAATGCCTCTGGGGTGTACCGGGATTGCGATGAATCAAGAGTGACATGTATGAAAAATTAAGCATGGTGGCTTTTGCCACAAATACGATGTTAACTACATGATCATGCAAAGCAATATGACAATGATGATGCATGTCATAATAAATGGAATGGTGCAAAGTTGCATGGCAATATATCTCGGAATGGCTACGGAAATGCCATAATAGGTAGGTATGGTGGCGGCTGTTTTGAGGAAGATATAAGGAGGCTTATGTGTGATAGAGCGTATCATATCAGGGGGTTTGGATGCACCGGCAAAGTTTGCACCAACTCTCAAGGTGAGAAAGGGCAATGCACGGTACCGAAGAGGCTAGCAATGATGGAAGGGTGAGAGTGCGTATAATCCATGGACTCAACATTAGTCATAAAGAACTCACATACTTATTGCAAAAATCTGCAAGTCATCAAAACCAAGGACTACACACATGCTCCTAGGGGGATAGATTGGTAGGAAAAGACCATCGCTCGTCCCCGACCGCCACTCGTAAGGAAAGCAATCAAAGAACACCTCAAGCTTAAACTTTGTCACATAACGTTTACCATGCGTGCATGCTACGGGACTTGCAAACTTCAACACAAGTATTTCTCAATTTCACAATTACTCAACTAGCAAACTTCTAGTATTACCACCTTTATATCTCAAAACAACTATCAAGCATCCAACTTCTCTTAGTATTTAAAATTTATAACCAAAGCAAATTACCAAGTTGTTCTAAAGGACTCTCAAAATAATATAAGTGAAGCATGAGAGATCAATTATTTCTATAAAATAGAACCACCGCCGTGCTCTAAAAGATATAAGCGAAGCACTAGAGCAAAATTATCCAACTCAAAAGATATAAGTGAAGTACATAGAGTATTCTAATTAATTACAATTCATGTGTGTCTCTCCCAAAAGGTGTGTATAGCAAGGATGATTGTGGTAAACTAAAAAGCAAAGACTCAAATCATACAAGACGCTCCAAGCAAAACTCATATCATGTGGTGAATAAAAATATAGCTCCAAGTAAAGTTACCGACGGACGAAGACGAAAGAGGGGATGCCTTCCGGGGCATCCCCAAGCTTAGGCTTTTGGTTGTCCTTGGATTTTACCTTGGGGTGACTTTTTAATCCCCAATCTTAGGCTCTTGCCACTCCTTGTTCCATAATCCATCAAATCTTTACGCAAAACTTGAAAACTTCACAAGACAAAACTTAAAAGAAAATCTCGTGAGCTCCGTTAGTAAAAGAAAACAAACCACCACTTCCAGGTACTGTAATGAACTCATTATTTATTTATATTGGTGTTAAACTTACTGTATTCCAACTTTTCTATGGTTCATAAACTTTATTACTAGCCATAGATTCATCAAAATAAGCAAACAACAACGAAAAACAGAATCTGTCAAAAACAGAACAGTCTGTAGTAATCTGTATCTAGCGCAAGATCTGGAACCCCAAAATTTCTAAAATAAATTGCTGGACCTGAGGAATTTATCTATTAATCATCTTAAAAAGAATTAACTAAATATCACTCTCCAGTAAAAAACGGCAGCACATCTCGTGAGCGCTAAAGTTTCTGTTTTTTACAACAAAATTGCAAAGACTTTCCCCAAGTCTTCCCAAAGGTTATACTTGGCACAAACACTAATTAAAAGCATAAACCCACATATAAACATAGGCTATATGAATTATTTATTACTAAACAGAATCAAAAAGCAAGAAACAAAAATAAAATTGGGTTGCCTCCCAACAAGCGCTTTCGTTTAACGCCCCTAGCTAGGCATTGATAATTTTAATGATGCTCACATGAAAGACAATAATTGAAGCACAAAAGGAGCATAATAAAGCATGTGACAAACACATCTAAGTCTAACATACTTCCTATGCATAGGCATTTTATAAGCAAACAAATTATCATAGCAAGCAAAAATTAGCATATGCAAGGAAGAAGAAAGAGACGATAGCAATCTCAACATGACTAAAGGTAGTTTAGTAAGATGAAAATTTCTGCAACCATATTTTCCTATATCATAATAATTACATGTAGGATCATAAACAAATTCAACAATATAGCAATCACATAAAATATTCTCAACATGATCCACATGCATGCAAAGTTGACACTCTTCCAAAATAGTGGGATTAACATTAACTAAAGTAATGACCTCTCCAAACCCACTTTTATCAAAAACTTCATAAGATTGAACATTCTCCAAATATGTGGGGTCTAAAGTTGACACTCTTCCAAACCCACTTTCAATATTATTGCAAACATTATCAATCTCATATTCATCATGGGGCTTAAAAAATTTCAAAATCAAAAGAATAATCACCCCAATCGTGATCATTGCAACAAGTAGAGGACATAGCAAAACTAGCATCCCCAGGCTTAGGGTTTTGCATATTATTAGCACAATTGACATTAAGAGAATTTATAATAACATCATTTCAATCATGCTTTTCATTGAATGAACTATCAAGTATGGGTGCAATAGCAACGATCTCATGTTTAACATAACGAACTATAGCAAATTTATCTTCATAAATATTGGCATCATGGCCACAAGAATAGCAAGCATCATGTTCATCAAGGGATATTTCAATCAAATCATCGGAATCATAATTATCTATATATTCATGCATATCATTATTTTCTTTCGAAGCAATGGTCATTTTTTCAATAAATTCTTTGACATGGACATTATGAGCATAGTTTTCATAGCAATATTTAAGTATGTCAAAATTTTCATATTCGTAGAGAGTAACATCATACTTTTCAATTAAAGAAGCAAATTCATAAGCACCCTTAAAAGCAACAAATTCTTCAATTTGTTTGATATCATAGTAACTAAAAACACCCTTTGCATAAGAAGATAAGATTTCATTATCATTAAACTCACATAGGTAGGGGAGGTGTTTTTTAGGGTTCTTAGAACAACAAGTAAGATCACAAATTTCACAAAGATTCCAAGCATAACATAGCAATCTGTTTATTTGATCCCATAAGAGTCTCCCTTTTTCAGGCAAACGGTGATGCACAAAATGAGCATGCTCATCTAAAGATTTCCCATCAACTAGGCTAGTTGGGGTTTCAGCACAAGCGCATAAGGATCGAAGATGATCCCAGTAGAACAGTTTAAGTGGATCCATATCAATAGATTTTTAGCAAGAAAACATGCAAGCAAATAGAAGGCACATGGAAACACAAATAAAGATACATACGGGAAGAAGCGAACGGAAAAAAGGGCGAATAAAACGGCAAGGGTGAAGTGGGGGAGAGGAAAACGAGAGGCAAATGGCAAATAATGTAATGCGAGGGATAAGAGTTTGTGATGGGTACTTGGTATGTCTTGACTTGTGCGTAGACTCCCCGGCAACGGCGCCAAAAATCCTTCTTGCTACCTGTTCAGCACTGCGTTGGTTTTCCCTTGAAAAGGAAAGGGTGATGCAGCAAAGTAGCATAAGTATTTCCCTCAGTTTTTTAGAACCAAGGTATCAATCCAGTAGGAGGCCACACGCAAGTCCCTCGTACCTACACAAACAAATAAGAACCTCGCAACCAACGCGATAAAGGGGTTGTCAATCCCTTCACAGTCACTTACAAGAGTCAGATCTGATAGAGATGATAAGATAATATTTTGGTATTTTTATGATAAAGATTAAAAGTAAAGATTGCAAAATAAAAGGTAATAGAAATAGCTTGTTGACGGAAGATTAATATGATGGAGAATAGACCCGGGGGCCATAGGTTTCACTAGTGTCTTCTCTGAAGATAGCATAAGTATTACGGTGGGTGAACAAATTACTGTCGATCAATTGATAGAAAAGCAAATAATTATGAGAATATCTAGGCATGATCATGTATATAGGCATCACGTCCGTGACAAGTAGACCGACTCCTGCCTCCATCTACTACTATTACTCCACACATCGACCGCTATCCAGCATGCATCTAGAGTACTAAGTTCATAAGAACAGAGTAATGCATTAGGTAAGATGACATGATGTAGAGGGATAAACTCAAGCAATATGATATAAACCCCATCTTTTTATCCTCAATGGCAACAATACAATACGTGTCGTTTCCCTTTCTGTCACTGGGATCGAGCACTGCAAGATTGAACCCAAATCTAAGCACTTCTCCCATTGCAAGAAAGATCAATCTAGTAGGCCAAACCAAACTGATAATTCGAAGAGACTTGCAAAGATAACCAATCATACATAAAAGATTTCAGAGAAGAATCAAATATTGTTCATGGATAGACTTGATCATAAACCCACAATTCATCAGATCTCGACAAACACACCGCAAAAAAGAGTTACGTCGAATAGATCTCCAAGAAGATTGAGGAGAACTTTGTATTGAGATCCAAAGAGAGAGAAGAAGCCATCTAGCTAATAACTATGGACCCGAAGGTCTGAAGTAAACTACTCACACATCATCGGAGGGGCCATGGAGTTGATGTAGAGGCCCTCCATGATAAATGCCCCCTCCGGTGGAGCTCCGGAAAAGGCCCCAAGATGGGATCTCTTGGGTACAGAAGGTTGCGGCAGTGGAAATAGGGTTTTGTGGTGCTCCTCGATGTTTTCAGGGTATATGAGTATATATAGGACGAAGAAGTAGGTCGGTTGAGCCACGAGGGGCCCAAGAGGGGAGGGCGTGCCCAGGGAGTAGGCGCGCCCCCTTCCTCATGGACTCCTTGTTTGTTTCTTGACGTCCACTCGAGTCCTCTAGATCACGTTTGTTCCAAAAATCACGTTCCGAAGGTTTCATTCCGTTTGGACTCCGTTTGATATTCCTTTTCTGTGAAACACTGAAATAGGCAAAAAAACAGCAATTTGCACTGGGCCTTGGGTTAATAGGTTAGTCCCAAAAATAATATAAAAGTGTAAAATAAAGCCCATTAAACATCCAAAACAGAATATATAATAGCATGGAACAATCAAAAATTATAGATACGTTGGAGACGTATCATGGGCGGGCCAACAACTCTGTTCAGAGCATTGGCTGGGCCAGTTTGCTCCAGGGGCGGTGCATGTCTTGCGACCGCACCCACGGTGGGAGCGGCCGTAGGGTAGTGATTCGCCTCGGAACGAATGTCACCGCCACGACTATGCCCCTCAGCCAGGCCAGGAGGGACAAAAGGAATAATCTTTCTACCCGTACCTCGCAGAGCATGGTCGTCAGGATGTTGTCGATGTCGTCCTTCTCCGGTACCTCCCGCTCCTGCTTCAGCCGTGGGGGAGGTGGTACAACACTGCCTGCGCCAACCACGTCCCCCGCAGCGCCCATGTCCTCATGCGCCTCTGCATTCCATGTGGCCGCGGGTGATGGGGCCTTCGAAGTGCATGAGTGAGCTACGGCACCAGACTTCTTCTTGGGCGCCATAGTCGATGGAGCCATCGATGATGAAAAAGGCGGTGAAGATGACGCGCTGCTCACGCTCTTGGGTTCGCGCAAGTGATCCCCCTACCTGGCGCGCCAAAGATGTCGTGGGAAACCACGACCACCTATGGGACCAAGAGCCCCTTTTGGTTCGGCGGGGGGATGGGCACGTTGCACAAAGAGCAAAGAAGCGTAACACAGCACGGCAGAGATCACGCGGTCAGTTTTACCCAGGTTCGGGCCGCTGTGAGGCGTAAAACTCTACTCCTGCTTTGGTGGATTGATGGTGAAAAATGGTGGAGAAGCACGACGCTCTTGCCCGACAAGGTTGCCTCGAGGCGAGAGGAGCTATGTGCGTATGAGTGTGAGGGGGCCCGAATCCTTTCTACGGTTGCCATGGGCCTCCTTTTATAGATAAAGGGGTCACCATAGTGGCAAATCAGTCTTTACATACTGATTAGATAGCAAACAGTGCTATCATACCTAACTCTGGAGGCTGACAGAGCGCATTAAATGCGCCACTCAATGTCACATCACGGCTCGCCTGGTAGGCCTGCCGAGATGTTTTGCCAGATTCGCTCCTGCTTGCTTGACACGTCTCAGGACGGGTGTCGCTTGGAGGTATTTCCGTAGGAAGTGGCTGCCATGTGGCAAACAACAGCCACTTAGTCACTTTGTGGCATAACACCGCATTGATCGATGACTTATGTCACTCGTGAGGTGGAGCAGTGGAGCAGTTTGCCTCTGTAAGCCCCGTCAGGCCTGCCGGGGTGATTTGGGGGCTCGCTTCCGGGGGTAATCCCATCCTCGCTAGGCTCGGCTGCCCGGCAAGGGAGGTTCTTCTCATAGTTGTATCTTGCCTCTTTGGCTAGTCTTGCTCTTCTCGATCTGCACTTTGATCCTTCAAAGAACTGAGTTCTCGTGCTCTGATCTGATCTTGGTGTTGAAATCTTGTTCTTGCTCCTGTGCACAGTCTGGGCAACGGACCCAGGGTTTGTTGTACCAACATCATAGGCCACAAAGTTGCACGAGGACTAGTAGTGGTTGTTCCAGCTAGTCATGGCTGGAAGTTCAAAATAATGACAAGTATAGGTTATTATGACAAGAACCAAACACACATGGCAAGTGATGTAATGCCAATCACTACAAATATATATATATATATAGCATCATAATGTCAACCAAGAATTTCCTTGGTGCTAACAAAAAAATTCCTTTGTTCTGACAAGAACCAAACACACATGTCAAACAACAATAACAAGTAAGTTGCATCCATGCCCATCTTTGCTATGTGTTGCGAGTTGGAAAATGATTTGTAAGTTTATAATATTGCCTTGCTAATCGAACGAGAATAACAAATAAGTTGATAATAATGCCAATTAAAGTATGGCGAGTGATCTAAGAAAGTGATAAACAAGCAAAGAAATTGTATATACTACAAATACTGGCAGTGATAACTAGCAAGTCTTTTAGCATTATGAACACTACATTTCAGTTTGTTTTACGCTCTTCCTATACCAAAGACCCTACAATCTAGCATTAGGAACACTAGAATTTAATAATTTAACACTACAATTTAGTATTAGGAACACTACATTAATTAGTACCACTACAAGAGGCAAAGATGGAGGCGATGAACTCGCCGAGGGACGAAGATGGAGGCGATAAACCCTAGTAGTTCGTCGCTTCTGCCGCTGTTGTCTCTTCCGTCACCGCCGTCGAAGAAACCCTAGCTCAAAACGAAATGAACTCCAATCAAATTAGAGGGCAACCAGCGGAGAGAGAGGGAGAGAGGGGGAGAGAGCGAAGATTACCTAACCACCCGCGAGAGGGGGAGAGAGCGACGAGAGAGGGAGAGCGGCCAGCGACAACGAGCGGAGAGAGAGGAAGAGTAAGGGGAACGAGAGAGAGGGAGTGGGGTGAGGGTGTCGTTGCCCTGGTTTTGACCCTCGCGGCCTCCTAATACTTGGCTTGGCCCAATGATATAAAAAAGATCACCACATAAAAAACTAAAAAGAAAGAATTATATAAACTATTTGAAGGCTCAAAACTACATATTTCAAGTCTTAAACTAAAAATGGAAAAAAGTAAATTTAAAGTCTCAAAGTACATATTTTAAAAAATGTCATTATTTCCATTTAAAAATAATAGAAATTTAGTAAAAGTAAACTATAATATACAATAAAAAAGATCACCACATAAAAAACTAAAAGGAAAAAAATTGGAAGTGTCAAACCACATATTTGAAGGCACAAAACTATATATTTCAAGTCTTAAACTAAAAAGGGAAAAAGGTAAATTTAAAGTCACAAAGTACTTATTTTAAAAATGTCACTATTTCCAATTAAAAATAATAGAAATTTAATAAAAGTAAACTATAATATACTATTAAAAAGATCACCACATAAAAACTAAAAAGAAAAATTTGAAGTGTCCACCCACATATTTGAATGCTCAAAACTATATATTTCAAGTCTTAAACTAAAAAGAAAAAAAGTAAACTTAAAGTCTCAAAGTACATATTTTAAAAATGTCATTATTTCTATTTAAAATAATAGAAATTTAATAAAAGTAAACTATAATATACTATAAAAAAGAATATACCAAAAATATAATAATTAATGTTGGCATTGACAAAATAACAATATTGGCGTTGGAACCAACAACACACCACAACTATATATAATAGTACTGGCGTCCCATGATATTCCACGACAGCACTATATTACGCCTGGTACAAATTGTTGATCCCATAAACTTCCGACGCTATGCTGTTTTCCAACGCCACGACTATTCCCCTACTAACATCGTACCAAATAAGCCAATGCCACAACTATTTGAAAAAATAGTGCTGGCATTGCTTGTAAATGGAGCGCCACCAACGAAAGTTGTGGCTAGCACTTTTTCCACTAGTGTAACTCCCAAGTAAGATAAACATCGGGAATGTATTTACCCTCAAATGGCGAAATATTCAACTTTAGTTTAGGGATGTAGTCATGATCTCGTACTTGAGGTGGTGGTGCAGCCCTACCATTGTGATTATATGAATGTGGACGACCTCGTGATGGTGCTATTGGTTTCACGTAGTTCTGATCCTCATAATCGCCCTCGTAATCCTTGTCCTCCTCCTTGGCAGTAGTAGCAGGAGCCACAAAAGTAGCAATAGCAGTAGCAGCGGCACCAGAATTTTGGCCTTCCTCAAGAGGAACACGCTTCGCTTAGTGGGAGTACTTGATCACGACGTGGAGGTGGTTGTTGTTGTTGTAACGGTGCAGCAAAGGCAGTAGGTGGTGGTAGACACGCGAGCACTTCAACGAACTCGGTGTCAATTGTCTTCTCAATGTCATATATCCTCTCTAATGCCTTGACAAAGCTGGTCATCACGTCTTGCACCTGTTCACCCAACATTTGCTGAAATTTATCATGTAACGACTTATTCGCATGTTCTCCCAGTCACTCTTGTCGGCTTGTGATCCTATCATTGTTAGCCACAATAGAAACACACGAGAATATGGTCCTACAGACTACTAGGAAGTGGTGGTGGTGGTGGTGGTGTTGTGGAGAGTCATAAATCCATCAAGCGAATCTCAAATTCTTACTAGTTCTTACTGTAACGCCCCGAGACCGATGTGCCAGGTGTCCTCCGCTTATTTGCTGTTGTTGGCTTGTCATTGCTTGCGTGTCATGCATTCCATATCATGTCATCATGTGCATTTCATTTGCATACATGTTCGTCTCATGCATCCGAGCATTTTCCCCGTTGTCCGTTTTGCAATCCGGCGCTCCTATGTCACCCGGTGCCCCTTTCTACCTCTTTTCGTGTGCGGGTGTTAAACATTTCTGGAATGGACCGAGACTTGTCATGCGGCCTTGTTTTACTACCGGCAGACCGCCTGTCAAGTTTCGTGCCATTTGGACTTCGTTTGATACTCCAACGGTTAACCGAGGGACCGAAAAGGCCTCGTGTGTGTTGCAGCCCAACACCCCTCCAAAGTGGCCCAAAACCCACCTAAACCTCCTCCATCATCTCGGTCATTCGATCACGATCACGTGGCCGACGCACCTCATTTGGACTCTCCTAGCTCCCTCTACCTATAAATATGTGTCTCCTTCCGAAATTCTCGCGCAGATAAACCCTAACCTTCGTCCACCTCGCGCCGCCGGACAATTTCCCCGCCGACGGACATGTCCAGCCGCCACGTCGCTCCATCCAATGGGAGCGCGACACATCAGCCTCTCCGCCTCCCGCGCCCAACCGCATGGCGCCACGTGTCCCCGGTTCCTAGTTCACCGCCGCCGCGGCCCGCCCGGGGCCGGCCCGCCCGAGCCGCGCAGGAGCCCGAGCGCCCGACCCCGCGCGCCTGTCTCCACTGCCGCCGCGGAGGCGCCCCGCTGCCGCCACCAGATGCTCCCCGCGGCGCCATCCAAGTTCGTCGCGCCGCCGCGCCACTCCACCGGCGGCCCGCACCTCGCCGCTGCTCCGGCCACCTTGCGCCGCCGACCTCCGGACGTCGCCGCCCCGGTCCACCTCCGTCTCCGGCGCCGGATCTGCGCGCCGGCCACAGGAGCCCCCTTCCCCGGCGAGCTCTCCCCCCTTACTCCGGCGCCCAAGTCCCTGTTCCGGCGTGAACTCCGGCGATCTCCTCGGGCGACGTGCAGCTACAGTAACCCAGATCCAGATCTAGAGATCCCCTCGGTTGACTTTTGCCTCCCTAACCCTAATTTTTATGCGATCTTTGACATGCCATAACTCTGCATCCGTAGCTCCGATTCGTGCATGTAGCATATCAAAATGTTCGTCTCGATGAGTACATCATTTCATCTCATTGCATCATTTTCATTTGAGCTCATCTTGATGCCCGAAATGTTGTTGGAAGAGGGCTATGTGATGAATTTGTCAGATATGTTTCAGCAAATGGCCTTTTGTCATTTTTGCCATGATTAATGTGTGCATGATATGGTCCTGAGCTCTACATGTGTTTTTTTATATGCCATGCCATCTTTACAGGGTGTATGCCATGTATTTTTTGTGATATTTGTGGTGACTAGCACAAGCTTGCAAAGTAGCGTAATTGGCAATGCTGATTTCAGGGACTTAGAATTTCACTAAGTCCTTATACTGATTTTGTTGTTATGCCATATGTTCATGTTGTTTCCTAGTGATCTGTGCCTCTTTTGAGGATGATCAGTAAGGATGTTTTGCTAATATTGTGGTGCTCTATCCATCCATGTCTTTGTTTGCATTTATGGAGCACCCTAGCTTGAGCCAATCGAGCTCTACTTTTGCTATAAAATGTTCCTGGCAGATTGTAAACTTGTTTAGCGATTTTGCCGAGGTTGTTGCTATTGATCCGTGCATGCTATGTTATTGTTCTTGCCATGTATAGCTTCTATGCCATGTCTTCTTCATGGGTGTATGCTTAGTTTGTCATGCCATGCTCTGTAGTGAGTGCATCGAGCTCGTAAACATGCCTACTCGTTAACTGTTTTGCCATGCTCCAGTTTTTCACTAAGTCTGAATCTGTTTATGTTTTTGCCATGTTCACATGCTTGCAATTGTACTTTATGATCCCTTTTGGCTCAAGGTCACTAAGGGACGTTTGTTAAGTGCTTTGAGTAGCTTCATGTCATGCCTTGATTTGCCATGTTAAGTTCCTGTAGCATGTAGTTTTCATTCTCTAAAGTGTGCTTCCTGATGATAAATTCCAGACTGGTGTTAATTTCACTAAGTCTGAAACCTGTTATCATTTGCACTTTTGCCATGCTTGTTTAAGGCTGTTAATGAGTGAATTGGCCGTAGCTCGGTGTTCATCTTTTGTCAAGCATCTTGAGTGGATCCCTGCCATGTATTTTGTTGCCATGTTTGAGTGCTGTAGCGTATTTATCTTGTTGCATTTAGAAGGCTACTTGCTGATTATCGCAGACCGGTGCCATATTTGTTTTGCTTGCCATTTCCAAACCGTGCATCCGATTCCAGTGATCTTTATATCGATTTCAACCGAAATCATCTCACCTTTCTAGTGGCACTCTTGGATTTCCAAGTTGTGGCCAGGTTCAATCATTCCTTTGCAAATCATGCATATGCATCACATACCGCATCCCGCATATCATACCATGTTCATGTGTTGGTTGTTTACTATGTTGTGTGCTTCTTTCTGGTGTTGCTTCTTCGGGTTGGTTCCGATAATGTTGCGTTTGTGAGAACCCATTCGTCTACGTCCGTTTGTCTTCTTCATGGACTCGTTCTTCTTCCTTGCGGGATTTCAGGCAAGATGACCATACCCTTGAAATCATTTCTATCTTTGCTTGCTAGATGCTCGCTCTTTTGCTATGCCTATGATGTGATACCTACCACTTGCTTATCATGCCTCCCATGTTGTTGAGCCAAGCCTCTAACCCACCTTGTCCTAGCAAACCGTTGTTTGGCTATGTTACCGCTTTGCTCAGCCCCTCTTATAGCGTTGTTAGTTGCAGGGAAGATTGGAGCTTGTTCCATGTTTGGAACATGGTTATTTTGTTGGGATATCACAATATCTCTTATTTAATAAATGCATCTATTAATTTGGTAAAGGGTGGATGGCTCGGCCTTATGCCTGGTGTTTTGTTCCACTCTTGCCGCCCTAGTTTCCGTCATATCGGTGTTATGTTCCCGGATTTTGTGTTCCTTACGCGGTTGGGTTATAATGGGAACCCCTTGACAGTTCGCCTTGAATAAAACTCCTCCAGCAAGGCCCAACATTGGTTTTACCATTCACCACCTAGCCTTTTCTTTCCCTTGGGTAGGCCAGCCCAAGGGTCATCTTTATTTTAC